>NW_024426230.1:22609947-22644682 GCF_017311325.1 Ursus maritimus | reverse complement strand
GGAATGCCAAAGGAACAAAGCAGACAAAAGCCCAAAACAATGTGCCTGCTTGAGGACAGAGTGACACCAGAGATAGGTGGTGATGCCTCACGAAGAGCTCCTGAGTCCCTGAGACATTTATAGAAAGAGCTAAAAACCTGGACCATCAGGCTATCTTTAAGGATTTAAATAACTTCTCCCGTGGCTTCCATAATACCACTCACACCTGTTTGGTTTGGTGGGTGGTTTTCCTAAGTTCTCCTATCAGTCTTCCTCCCTCCCGTTCAGACTCCCTCCATCTGCATCTCTAAGAGTGGTGCTCCTTGGGTTCCTTACCAAGGTCCTGCTGCTGTTGATGGAAAAAGCCCTTTCCAGGTGAAGGCATCTGAGCTATAACTACTACTATCTATCGATTCTATCTTGAATTCAAACCTCTATTCGGGGATTCAGCCTTGGTATCCAAATGCCTTCTCCACAGCTTCACTTGTGACCACAAATGTGTCTAAACCTGAAATGTTCATCTTTCTTCACCACCCAAATGTTTCCTCCCCTTATATTCGTCATGCTTGGTGACCTCTCCTTTGCCATTAGTCCATACTTTCCACATTGGATCACTTTTCAAGTCTGTATGTTGTACTGCATTTGTTCGTATTTAACATTTATTTATTAAAACCTATTTTGCACCCATGCTGACCTAGGATCGATGGATACAGAGTTACATGAGAGAATAAGGAATTCTTATGGAGCTGTTAGTCTAGTTGGGGAGACACACAATTAACAAGTAAGTAAGTAAATAAACTCAATGATTAGAGCTTATGCTAAATGCTCTGGAGACTATAAGCAGGTTGACATGATAAAGAATAATGAAGGGTATATATTTTACAGGGTGCTCAAGGAAGGTTTTTTCAAGCCACGAGTTGAAGGATATAAGGGAACAAGCCCATTGGATAAAGAGTGTTTGGGGCTAAATTTAGGACAAAAAGTTTCAATCCTCCGAAACCTGTAAGTTCATTCTGTATCTGTCAGAAGACCAGTGAAGTTGAAGTATATGAATAGAGAGAATGGCCTGAGATGTGTTGATTAGCGGGCATTCATTGAGTGCTTTGCAGAGCCCAGTTATTGTGCGAGAATTTGAAGTGGAGTATCACATTTTACTCTCATATTGACTCTATGATTTTTATCCTTATTTTAGGAATTAGGAAACTGAGTCACATAGAGGTGAAGTAATTTGCACATGTACTAATTGGCGAGCTGAGATTGAAATAGACAAGTTCACTCTTTTGACACTGTGTTATATTGCCATCTATTGTCACTTAGGAGTCAGGTTTTGCAGAGACTTTAAGGGCATGATAAGGAGTTTGGATTTTATTTTTATTGGAACTGAAAAGACACTGATGGCTCTTAATAAGGGACAAGTCTTACTCTCTGAGATTCTCCAAAGTGCGTCCTCACTGATAAGTTCTCAGTTCACACCTATTTTCTTGGCTGCCCTAGGTCACGGCCTCAGTGTCGATGCTTAGTCCGGTCAATCCACACTTCACACAACCATCAGATTTTAATACACATGAAGTCTGAACCCAATCAAATCACAACCCTGCTTAAAATTCTTGTACAGGTATTCACAGCCTTTAATAATAAAATTCAAACTCCTCAGCCCAGCACATACTGCACTCCTGATCTGTCTTCTGCTTCTCCTTCCAGCCTCACTCCAGCCATGTTGTGATTTCTGTCTTGGGCTCCTACCACATGGAACCTCGTAGAGTTCCTGAATGCGCTTTTTTCTTTCTCTCCGCAGCAGGGAAGAGAACCTTGCTGGTGAGGATTATGGTGATTTTGCTGAAATAGACTCATTTTCTATTTCTACTCTTACATATGCTCCTCCCTCTGAAAAACACATGCTCTTTCCTGCCTTGAGGGCATCTCCTTACCACCACCTCTCCCCTACTGTACTGTTTCAGGGAGCTAACGGCATCTGCTACTCATTTTTAAAATCTCAACTCTGAAGTCACCTCCTCTTGGAAGCCATCTTCCCACAGTACCCTCTGCATGCATCCTAGTACTTGTATATAGCGTTTTAGTTGTTGTTTGCTTGTCTCTCTCTCTCCACTATTATGACTGCTTCGAATTTAAGGATTTTGTCTTATTCACATAATCCAATGCCTGGAACATGACATGAGCTTTACTAAAAACTTACTGTATGAGTCGTAAAGAAAATGGATACATGAACTGCAAAAATTCAAAAGTCAGCCCAAAAATGTAATTAAGGAAGATCAAGGGCTGCATAATTTATTTTCCAGAGACCATATACCAAATTTCAACTGGTCTACATCTACAAACTCATCCCACCATTTAAGATTCATCAAACTGGGGCGCCTGGGTGGCTCAGTCAGTTAAGCGTCTGCCTTTGGCTTGGGTCATGATCCTAGGGTCCTGGGATCAAGCCCCACGTCTGGTTCTCCACTCAGCGGGGAGCTAGCTTCTCCCTCTCCCTCTGCCTGCCTCTCTCTCTCTGTCAAATATATAAATAAAATCTTAAAAAAAAAAAGATCCACCAAACAAAACAATCTGGTACTTATTATCTGAACCAATTAGTGAATAATATTTAAGTAACCCTGTTAAAAGCAGATATGATGCTTCGGTCATATAATCTATAATCTATATAATATATAATGTGTTAGTTTGAGGAGAAAGGATAGTATTTAAAACATGGAGTAAAACTAATATGGAGTACTTTATAGTATACATAGCTGTCTAATAAAACTTTTGTCATATATTCCCAGCAATCATACGATATGTGACGTGTATTATCTGTAATCACCATTTTAGAGATTAGGTGATGGAAGTCCTGAGAGAGGACAGATCTGCTGGAAATTCAGTAGCCAGGAAGTTAAGGGGCAGAACTAGGTTGAACACTGAGTTTTCCAAATCAAAATAATGTAACTCATTTAATGTTAAGCTGATATTACAGCGCATTTAATAACCCCATCTGGAAATATTTACTTGAAAAAAAGAAAAAAAGCTCTGACCATCTAGTTTGATTTAAGAGTAATACAACCTATAGTAAGGCATTAACTTTTATTTGCAAGTTTACTAGGAGCTCCAAAGTTTAGACTTCTGAAAATTTTTGAATTTTGAACATATCAGTCTTGTAACAAAGGCTTAAAGTCCCTGAGGTTTTTTTCTGAGTCTGAAGCACATGTTTTTGTCCTGAGAATACTCATGTATTCCAGAGCATTTTGTCATTCTATGGCCTAGAAAACACAAATATCATTATCTTTATCCTCTCAGCATAAAGTGAATTTTAGATAATTCATTTCTCGGCCAGAGTTAAGAGTTTCATATGTATTTCTGATGTTGTTTTGTGCTGTGACCATGAAAAATTATGCACTCTGATTTGTGATTAACTTTTAACTTCATTTACTAGCAAAAGAGAGACTACAGAAAACACCCACGGCCGTTTGTCAGGTTTATAGAAAAACGACCCTGAAAAACAGGATATGTTTAGTTATTTAAGGAGAAATTTAAATGGGAAAAAACCCAAGGAGGCAGAGTAATTAAACGGTCTTCAATGATTTAAGTCCCATTCATTATAGAATTGTATACTTTGCAAACACATTTAAGAAAAATTCCCAATAAAATAAATATGTCCAATTTCCATCCATTTAAGGAACGCATAGGGGCAACTATAAAAATAATTGTCAAAAAAAGTCTTTGAGAACAAACATTGCCTTAGCTGCCAGCCTAAGGAGGCTGGAGATGCGCTCACAGCCTTGCAGACCAGGGTGAAGAGTACGCCACGGTGTCCAGGCTCTGAGACTAGATATGTTGCACCCCCAACATCACCTTGGAGCAGTGGCACTGAACCATCCTTTACTATCAACAATTTCTTCCGAAGGTCCATCAGGCAATTATCTGTTCAGGAACGCTGATGAACAGATATCACCTAATAAGTACTATTTTGACAATAATGGCAACATTCCTGGTCTTGAGGAGTTGACAATTTAGTGTTTTAACACTCCAAAGTTTAGCCGCCAGGAAGATTGGTGGCAAAACCTAACTTGCACCCAGGTTTTTCAAATCTCGATAATGTAATTCATATAACATTAAACTTATACTAGATTTCGTAATCCCATTTAGAAGTATTTACTTGGAGAAAAGAGCACTAACTATCCAGTATGGGTTAGAAGTAATAGAGCCATTAGTAAGGCTGTAAACACACACACTATCAAACTGCAATGTGCTAAGTGTTCAAATTGATGTTTGCACAGAGTGATAATGGAAGCACAGGGAGAGTGATCCAAACATAGCCTAGGGGAAATAGAGGTTCTAGGAAGAAGTAATGTTGAAATTAGGAAGGATGGGGAGAAATTAACCAGATGTTAAAGACAAGGGACTCCATTCCCAGTAGAGACAGCAACACATAACAAAATATGGATCTGAGACAGAGCCTGGTGACTTGTAGAGAATGAAGTGGTTCAGTACGAGCACGGTACAGAGTGGATGGCAAGGGATGTAGGAGATAATGCTGGAAGGGTGGGGAGGTGGCTGAAAACACACAAAGTTGTACGTCATCTTATAAAATTTGTTTTATCCTAAATGCTGTAGATAGTTACTACTGGATTAAAAGCAAGAGGGTGAGTGGTTTGGTCAGATTCATATTTTGTGTTTTGTACTGTTGAGGCACTGTGGAAAATGAATTTTAGAGGGACAGAGAAACAGGCTAACGCAATTATCCTAGTGAGAAAATTATGAATGTCTGACTAACACCAACACTGTGGATGTAAGAGACTAACCTAATAAATATTTAGAAAGTACACAAGAAATAGAATTGACAATCAGTGATAAAGTAATAACTAGTGATATAAGGTATATCTAATCAGTGATAAAGAAGAGGAGGTCTAGAGTGACATAATTGATTTCTAACTTAAGCATGGAATGACTGGTGATACAAATAATCAGCATAGGGGATAAAGGATAAAGATCATATTTGGAAAAGAAGGACAGGAATTTTGGCTCTGTACAAGTTGTGCTTCGGATGACTGTGGCACATCAGTGTGGACATACTAGGGGACATTAAAAGTGAGGATCTGGAACTCAAGTGTTAGGTCTGTATTAAAGATATGTTTTATAGTTCAAACAAAAAAGTGAGAGCTGAAACTACAAGTGTGGACAATATTGTCTAAAGAAATCTGTAAAATGAAGCGAGATAAAGATTTTAATGAGTTCAGCTTATCAGTTCTTCTTTCATGGATCATGCTTTTGGTATTGTGTTTAAAAAGTCGTCACCAAACCAAGGTCATCTAGATTTTTTCCTTTGTTATCTTTTTAAGAGTTTTATAGGTTTGCATTGTACACTTAGGCTTATGAACCATTTTGAGTTAATTTCTGTGAAGGTTGTAAGGTCTCTGTCTAGATTCATTTTTTTGCATGTGGCTGTCCAGTTGTTCCAGTACCATATGTTAAATAGACTATCTTTGCTCCATTGTCAAAATTTTGTTTAAAATATCTGCTTTGCAAAAGACACTATCAAGAGAATGAAAAAACAAGCCACCGACTGGTAGGAAATATTTGCAAAACGCACATCTTAAAAGGCACTGTTGTCCCCAAATTACAAAGAGCTCTTAGAACTCAACAATAAGAAAACAAACCATCCAATTAAAAAACAGGCCAAAGACATTAATAGCCACCTCACCGAAGGAGACATACAAACAGCAAATAAGCACATGACAAGATGCCCCATATCACGTGCCATCAGGAAATGCAAATGAAAACAACCATGAGATACTACGACAAACCTATTAGAATGGCCAAATTCCAGGCCACTGACAACACCAAATACTGGCAGAGATGTGGGGCAACAGGAGCTCTCATTCATTCCGATGGGAATGCAAAATCGTACAACCATTTTGGAAGACAGTTTGGTAGTTTCTTACAAAATGAAATGAAACAAGGGCTTCAGAGGGGAGGGGGGAGGGGATTGGGATAGGCTGGTGATGGGTATTAAGGAGGGCACATATTGCATGATGCACTGGGTGTTATACGCAAGTAATGAATCATGGAACTTTACATCAGAAACCAGGGATGTACTGTATGGTGACTAACATAATAAAATAAAAAAACATTAAAATTAAAAAAAAGAAATGAAACATACTCATACAATTCAGCAATAGTGCTCCTTGGTATTTACCTAAATGAGTTGAAAATTCTGGCCATACAAAATTTGGATATGGATATTTATAGCAGTTTTATTCACAACTAGCAAAAGTTGAAAGCAGCTAAGATGTCCTTCAGTAGATAAATGGGTAAGGAAACTGTATGATATCAAGACAAAGAAATATTATTCAGTACTGAAAAAGAACTGAACTACCATGCCACAAAAAGATATGGAGGAAACTTAAATGTATATTACTAAGTGAAAAAGCCAGTCCAAAAGGCTACATACTATAGTATTCTAACTATATGACAATTCTGATATAAGGCAAAACTATGGAGACATTAAAAAGATCAGGTTGCCAGGATTGGGGGTGGGGGGTGGGGAAGGGGATGAATAGGTGGGGCACAGTGTTTTTTTAGGACAGTGAAATCATTCCTTATGATACTGTAAGGGTACAATGTCACCACTGACAATGGTATATATGTCACCATACAATTCTCCAAGCCCATAGAATGTACACCACCAAGAGTGAACCATAATGCAAGCTATGAACTTTGGGGAATAGTGAGGAGTCAAGGTAGGTTCACCAACAGTAACAAATCCACATCTCTGGGGGGGGTTGTGGATAATGAGGGAGGCTATGCTCATGTGGGCAGGGGGTAAATGAGAAACTCTGTACCTTCTGCTCAGTTTTGCAATGAACCTAAATGTGCTCTAAAAATCAAAATCTCTTAAAATTATTTCATTTGGAGACGTTGATTACAGTGTTCTCTCTAAATGTGATTAATTTAATCTGTAAATCCGGTTCAACATTTTTGTAATACTAATTTTAGTTTGGTTAGTTACTGAAAAAGATATACTTAAAATCTTTTAGTATAATTCTGCGTTTTTTATTTGACCTTGAATTTCTTTAAATTTTTTTCCTTTAGATATTGTGAAACTGTACTATATGGTACATACCAACTTGATATATTCTTGGTATGATATGTCAACTTAGAATTGCCATCTCACCCTGGTAGATTGACTCTTCCATAATAGTTCTCTGTACCTAGACATACTTATGTCTTTAAATTACAATTTTTGTTATAATACTGTAGCTTTCATCCGTTTTGTTTAGTTAATACTTGAATGGTATCACTTTTCCATCTGTTTACTTTTAACTTTTCAGTGTACTTACATCTAAGGTGTGCTTCTTGTAAGCAGCATATGGTTGGAATAGATTTTATTTCTTGCTTGACAATTGCTGTCCTTTAATTTGAATTATTTATTCAATGTAATTTTAATATAGTTATGGATATATACCATTTTAAATTTGGTTCTCCTTTGTTCCACTTTTATTTTCCTTTTACTTTCTTTCCTTCAATTTATCAGTCCAATTGGAATCAGTCTAATTCCAATAATTGGAAAATCATTCTAGTTTTCTCCTCCAATCCCTGGAAACACTGGCCGCTCTACATCCCGGACAAAGCAAGGTCTTTAGAACACGAACTCAGGACGTCTGGGTGGCTCATTCGGTTAAAGCGGTTGCCTTCAGCTCAGGTCATGATGCCAGGGCCCTGGGATCAAGCCCTGCGTGCCCCAAGTTGGGCTCCCTGCTCAGCGGAGCGCCTGCTTCTCCCTCCCTTTCCCTCTGCCTGCCACCGCTCTGCCTATTTGTTCTATCCCTTGTCAAATAAGTAAATAAAATCCTCAAGCAAAGCAAAACAAAACATCTACTTACTCCCTTCCCGACTTCTGTGTATTGTCGCCGACTATTTTAATTTTATACATAACTCTCACCAGTGTTTTAAAAAACATAATCAATTTGAATTTAATTTTCTCACATAGCTGTCCCCCATTTATTCTTTCCTGCATTCCTTACTATAACTTGTTATGACTTCTTTGGCTTTAAAAACATTTTGTGGTATTTTAGTTAATCAGGTGATGCTGAATTCAGTTTTTGTCTAAAAATGCCTTAAATGCACCTTTGTTTTTAAGCAATACTTTTGCTTGGCATAAAATTCTAATTTTGCAGTCATTTACTTTTACCATTTGAGGATACTATTTTACTGTTTTCTGGTTTCTATTAATTTTTTTGATATGCAATCTGTTAGACTCCTTTGAAACAACATGCCTTTTCTCTAACTGCTTTTAACATTTCCCTTGGTCTTTAATGCCTTCAGTTTTATTATGATCTTTCCATGTGTGACTTTATTTGTATTTTCCTGGTTGGAATTTAAGCATTTCTTGAGGCTCTGACTTGATCTTTCAACAGTTTTGAAAACTCAGCAATTATTTTTCCAAGTGTTGCCACTCTCTTCTTTTCCCTTCTGGATTCTAATTAAATGTGTGTTAACTCTTTCTACCATTTCACAAAGTGGATGTTTCTCAGAAACTTTTCTATGATTTGCCATCATTCTGTCTTTCTGTTATTGAGTGTGGGTATTTTCCTTTGGTCTATCTTCCAATTCTCTGAGTATCTTCAGTGTATATAATGTGATTATTTAAGAATATCCATTTAATTCTTGACATAGCTTCTACTACTTGTCTGAAAGTTCTCCATTTTTGTCCTTTAAGTTCATGACAAAATCAATGACCATATTGGATGTGTGTCTGCTACCCTTATTATTTGGTTTTCCTATCAATTTCTTTTGTCTATTTCCTCTCCTCTTCTGTCAATTTTATAAGTTTGACTGTTACATATAAAAATGTAGAGATAATGTGAATATCTAGATTTTTTTTTTAACAGCATTTTCTTTTGCTATTTTTAGACAGTTAAGACAGGCATAGTTCACACTAATGCAATCAAGGATTGAGGTCGCTTGAAACTCTGCATCTAGTTGTATGATGTCTCCCATTGTGGAAAGAAAACCGAGAAATGGAAATTACCTTCAGTAAGCACTTTTTTACAGTTGTTCTTTGCTTAAGTTTCTTCATTTGAAGAGAAAGATTTTCTTATATAAGATTTTTACTAGGTAAAACTATTGATATGTAATTGTGGTTTGACAAAAGTAAACACTTTATAAATGTAATGTATCTGTTTTATGATAGTCTGATAATAATGTGAACTAAAGTTACATTTAATTTTTTCCTCAATATTTATAAACTGAAATGTGTAATATCTCATACAGACCTGAAAAAAAAAAGTTCACAATTATTTTAGTGATACTACTAACATGCCCTACAGGGAAGATAGAGAAATGAATAAAAGATACATTTTACGTCAAATGTCTGATTTCTTCTCGTCTCTGTTTTTATGTACAACTCTATAAAGCAATACTCCTGGGAGCCTAGAATTGTTAAAGTGAAAGAAGAGGAAGAAGAAGAAAAAGAAGGAGAAAGAAGAAGGAAGAGAAAGAGGAGGAGGAGGTGGTGAAGGAGGAGGATAAGGGGGAACTTCTGTTGTCAAAACAAAGAGATGAAAATGAGAAATAAGACTACAACTTAGACCCTCTCTTTTCCAGTCTTGGAAACAATAATCCCTGGCCGAATGTTGACACTGAAATAACTCTGGGTTGATCATATACAGAAGGACAAGTGGTTTTCTGTATCTTAATCTTCACAGTTCCTTCTGAAAGAAGTAGGATGCAAAGTGAATGAGAAGCTGTCCACGGTGTCTGAATGGGAAGGATAAAAAGCTGATGTAGGAGAGTTTATACTCAAGGGAGATCATAATGGATGTTGATGGAATTCTTTACTTTTGTAAACTGTTTAAACCCTTAAAGAAAATTATGGCATGCTTATTTTAGAGTGATTAAGTGTGGTTTCACAACCCTTATAAAATAACTTCGGAAAAATTCCTGGAAGCCGCCCTCCTTTTGTGTACTCCACGGTAATTTTCAGATAACTGAGACCATCTCTGAAGTGATTAATCCACTAGAGACAAATATACAGGATCTTTAAAGACTCTTTTTTTTTTTTTTTGAGATTTTATTTTTAAGTAATCTCTATACCTAACATGGGGCTCGAACTTAAAACTCTGAGCTCAAGAGTCACATGCTCTACTGGCTGAGTCAGCCAGGTACCCCTAAAGATTATTCTAAGTAAATGAAAATGTTAGTGCACTCTGAGAGAGGAATACAGAAACGGGATTTAGGTATCATTTCTTCCACAATCCATTTTACACAGTAGTAAATCAAGGATTTTTTAGTTCATGAAACTAATCTGAGGTCAGTGTCTGTATTCGAAGTAGATGTGAATTGCTTCAGACGCTAAAGCACCATAAAGAAAGTAATTAAGCTAATGTCAGGTTTCGTCAGTCTGCTGAGGATGAGGTTTCCATGGGGAGTTAGGGCGGTAGCTATGAGCACTGTAGGGAACACACTGACTTATCGAGCGCGCAACAGTAGGGTTGGTGTATAGAAGGATCCCAGTACAACGTCACTGTATGCGTGAATGAGTGGTACTATCCTAGATCCCAAATGGAGAGTAAACAGGTTCCCAGGTTATTGCTTTTTAAATGGTTTTATTCGGGATTATATTTTAGACAGAGGGATTTTAGTTGAACCCCAAGATCTTTGTTTAATCCTTTTTCTAAACTCTGTGTTTCCTACATTCAATATAAAGGCTTTAGTAAATTCTTGGCTTCTGTAGAACCACTTTTAAGTGGTCTCTCCTGGATATATTTCCTATTATTCTTCCAGAATTGTATAAGCCTTAAGTATTCAAAATATTGTCTGCAATGACCAGTGAAGGGGAGCAAAATCATTGAGTGAAATATTTATTTGCCATCAGAGAAATTCCCCCCATGCCCTTAAGTTATAATTTTTTAAATTAAAAAAAATTTTTTTTTAACAAATTAAGTACGACAGACTAGTATATTTACCATGGTCTATTTTTTGTATATGGGACAAAAGCATGCACATCAAGTTACCTCTAATGCAGAATTAAAATCCCTGACTTGTGCAGAAAGTTCTCGTGCATTCAATCATTAGTAAGATGATGGCAGTTAGCCCTGCCGGTGCCAACAGGACCACAGTTATGGCTGGTAGATGAGGTGTCTTGATTTTTTTTTAAGCAAAAATGTATGAAAGACTGGAAGGCATGGAACACTCTCCACACCTGACCAGGAACACATGCTTACGAAAACATTGGTATATCATAGATGAACTTTGTTTGAATCTGTTTTTCTGACTACTTCTCAACACCTTCATCACAACCAACAAGCTGGTCCAATCCATGCTGTTTCTCCTCTGGACATTTCCATCACCTCCTAACTGGCAATCTTTCTTCCATTTTTGTCCCCAGCTTGCCAACAGTCTGTTCCCCACTCCACAGCCAGAGTAATTTTTGTAAAGTAAGTCAGATCATGCTATTTCCTGCGTAAGTTCCTCCAATGGCTGTCTATCTTACTCACGTAAGATCCAAAGTTCTACCGAGGGCATACAGACCAGTATTACTCTGAGCTCATTCCCACCACTCTGTCCTCTTTCACTCTGATTTAGCCTCCCTGGCCTCTCGTGTTCCACAGACACAGCAAGGAAACGTCACCCTGAGAGCTTTTCCCTCTGCCTAAGAGATCATTCTTCACATACACACCTGTCAAAGATAAACAAAGCCAGACAGCAAAGTGCTGAGGATAGATGGTACTCTGTGCTGACTCTTGCTATAGGAAAGGGGATCCAGTGAGCACTGAACTCAACTTCATGAAACAAAAGGCAGGAGATTTTTTTTGAGGCTGAGGTATGCTGAGGCAAAGGCGCTGAAGGTATCAAGAGGGGCTGGGTCCCTGTGACTGGGCTATATGGGTTTGTTCATTGGAGTTTATCCAGAGGAGAAACAAACAGCTCTACCTTCGTAACTGGAGACAGTGCTGCAAGTTAAAGCAAGGCCGCTACATCCTATGGTTTCACTCATACGTGGAATATCGGAAACTGGGCAGAGAACTGTAGGGGAAGGAAGAGAAAGCAGAATGGGAATTCATCAGAGAGGGAGAAAAACCATGAAAGACTCTTAACTATAGGAAACAAACTGAGGGTCCCTGAAGGGGCTGTGGGTAGGGGGATGGGGTAACTGGGTGATGGGCATTAAGGAGGGCAGGCGATGTGACGAGTTTTGGGTATTATACGCAACTGATAAATTATCGAACACTACATCTGAAATGAATGATGTACTATAAGTTGGCTAACTGAATTTAAATTAAAAAAAAAATAAAGCATGGCTGCTACAATGTTGGGTCCTTTCCCTCCAACAAGGACTAGGAACAAGGGTGAGAGTTACCTCCTTGAATGTTTGCACTTCAAAGAGACACTGGTTCTCAGGTCCCTGAGAATACAGTTCTGAGTGGTAGGAGATTTACATCTCTAGGAGGCAGAGAAAGGATTTTTAATTGCAAGCTTCCTAAAGTAACTACTCTAAGAGGGATTTCCAGGGACCAACTGCCTACCACCAGGTTTTGGTTGGAACAGACAGTAATTCTTCTGATATTAACAGATTATAATATCATATATAAGTATATATTTATGTATTGTATTTCACCTTACATTAATATGTAAATTCCATTAAGGGCTTTAACTTTTTTACTCAGAATCTCCAATCCCTACCCTTGCTCTTTGCACATGGTAGGGATTTGATAAATAGTTGCTGACAAAAAATTATTATTTTAAAACATTTATTTAGAATTCTCTATATGGCACTGTGATCCTTACTTGGAATCTGAAGATAAGAAAGATAGTCCCAGACATTAAAGAACTCCTGGCTTAGTGGAAGAAATAGACACGAACACAAATTATTGCACAATAGTGAAATACTTGCTGAAAATTAATTAAGTACAAAAATCTGTTGGGATCCTGAAATCTGAGCAACAATCTACTGGAGAGAAGAAATATATCACGAAAAAACTCTAAGCAAGAGATGATTATTTGATTAGAGTCTTGAAGGAAGAGAGCAAGTGTATTTGAATACATCTCCAATAAAATTTGGCATATTTTCCAAAATGCAATATTGATGATTTGTGAGTACAGACAATTTTTATTTTTCCTTTTAAAAAGAGCTTGTCTTATGGAAATTGACAACTAGTAGCACAGTAGAATTACTGACTTAAATCTTATTCTCAATGCAGCTTTATTTCCCTTTTCCACCTTATCACAAGGACCTGACATTTCCTTAAGGAACATGCCTCATTTCTGGTAAGCCTTGGGGTTTCCCAAGGTTACACATTTCTTTCCTTTTTTCCTTTCCCAAATCACTACATGGCTGGGTCTAAGGAAGATGACTGTAGTATTGCCACATGACTAAAGGAAGGAAATCTATTCATGCCCCACGTTCCTAGTATAATTCCATCTCTACCTCTCGTGGTGCTGGTACCTTTTGATACTAAAAAAATCATAATGCACTTTAATATTATAACATTAAATACACATTCATAGAAAGTCATTGCACTAACACGCAATGAACTAAAAGGGTAGTATTTTAAACAGATTTATAGATATTTATAAGGCTTTCTTTTAATAGATTGTATTATATTTATAGCACCAAAGTAGCATTAATAGACTCTTTCATTTGGGAAAGGGAAATAGTCATTGCATAGAATGAAATGCTACAATAATCGTCGTTAAGATGGAATTCTATCCACATTGGAGAATCACTCAAGGCACAATATTAATTATCGGTCAAATTTTTATCGTAGGCAGTGAAGTACATATGATTAATGTGACTGAAATAGTCAGTAGAATCAAGAGGGATGAATTTCCTTTCAACTCATTTTAAATAAACAATCCTTGCAAAGAGTCAATCAGCATAAAATATCTCAAGTTAGTTGTTTTCTCAATGCTTGTAAGATGATATAAAGGATATATGGTGATACTCCATTTTGACATAGGCCATTAAGCCATTCTGATTATTAGAGTAATGTTGTCACAGTGGCTTCAGTCATTGAATTTCAACCATAAACTTTGTTCAAACATAATTGATCATTAATGTTCTCACTTGCTTCAGGCTCCCTGCAGCTTTTTAATACCCTAAAATCATTACCAGGAAGTGAGAGGTTAATCTCCTCTGCATTACAGTTGATCATCCTTGAGGGAAGCTTTTTCAGCCTAATGAAATGACAATGAAGGCCAGTGCAAAGAACAGTTGACTTAGGGTACAGGAGAGTTGGAGTCTGATACAGATTTCAACAAGCTCCCAAATATTCTTTGTAGCTTACCAATTCTAAATTTGGGAATTTATTTGCCTCATATATCGTATTGGCTAGAAATACTGTGAACAAATGGGTTGAATTTATATGAGGTGGTTTGCACATTTCTCAAGAAAGAGAATGCTGGCATAAATTTAAAACACCAATGTTCCAAAGTAATTAGTTGCCCTGGCCCCTGGAGTAAGAATATTCATGAATCATTATCAAAGTAGACATTCAGAAGCTATTAAGTACTGCTATACAAGTAAGTTATGCTGATTTCGATATACTGCAAGTCCTTTTGAACCAAACTGACTTCTGTTTTGCAAGTCCTTGGATTCTGTTTTGTAAATCACAGCTTATACATTTTTAAGAATTAATTCTTAGAATTGGAAGGTATTTTAAATACTTAATAAGTCTTGTCCAAGACCAAATCACTGGTTTTTCAACTCCAACATACTGATAACATATAAATATATCCTCAATAAACGTATTTACCAGGTTTTGTTCTATCTCTAAAAACCCCTTTCTCATTGAGGCTACAACTGTTTGGAGTGGGCCTTCAGCCCCGCTTCCATCGTCATTGCTCAAGTATCTGTGTACCATTCTATTGGGTATTTATACCTTTCCTTACTTACCCATTTTCTTACTGATAGTAGATTATTATCTCTTTTATTCTCTTATAATAAGTCTATGATAAGTATCTTTGTGCTTAATTTTCTTATTCTTATATTTAAGATTGTTTCCTTAGAATAGATTTTTAGAAGTAGAAGTTTACTGGGCCTAAGAGCATTAAAATCTTAAAGGCTTTTAAATATATACTGAAACTAAATTGTTTTCCAAAAGGGTCATACCAATTTACATGATCGTGATCAATGTATGAGAGTGCCTGTTTTATTGTACTCTCATTGCATTGTCAGAATTAAAGCAATAAGAAGAATATTGTCCATTAAATTCAACCAAACCAATACAAGACAAACACTGGTGACTTGATTTATACAGACGTGATCCAGTGAAGCAATAGAGGGATTATACTATCTATTCAGGAGACTTGGGGTTAAACACAGGGTACGGTACATATGCATTTATCTTTGCTTCTTTCTGAAATCTGGCCAAGTGGCAGTAAAAAAATGAATACGTTTTAAGCTCTAAAATAAGTCAGATAGGAGATAACAACATGGTTTTAGAAGCTGGAAAGTAGATAAGAGATGAAAGGAAATGTCAAAGGCAAGCAAGATAGTTCCCACTGGAAGGGTTCTTGCATGAGAGGACCAGGTACACTAGAGGTGAAAAACGAGGAGGATAAACTACAAGTCTTTGTAAGAATCTTGAGGACCCTTCCCAATCTTGTGCAGCCATGCAGCTGCCTCTCTTACTCCCTGAAAGAGAATAGAGGTTTATTTGGTGCAGAAATTGAACTAGAGCCTCTATACCCAAGGATATCCAAGGCATAACAGAAGAGGGAGCCAGTCTGGCATTTAAAAAGAACAAATAAATGAAAATCTAAATCCTCTTCTTGCATAATACAAGGGAATTGTTAATGTCTTAAACTGGTAATTCAAGAAATAGGAGTATAACCCTTTCATTTATAACCAAGTAAGATAGGTGTCAGAAAAAATAGCTACAAATTTAGGGGAGAGGGATGTGGGAAAAGGAAGAAGTGCGGAAAGGGGCAATTGTTTTTCATTATAGTTAGACTTTTTTTTTTTTAACAGATTTATTTATTTATTTGAGAGAGAGAGAGCAAGGGAGGGGAGGAGCAGAGGGAAAGAGAGAGTCCTGAAGCAGACTCCCCGCTGAGTGCTGAGCATGGAGCTTCACATGGGCTAGATCCCAGGACCCCGAGATCATGACCTGAATGGAAATCAAGAGTCAGCTGCTCAACCAACTGAGCCCCCAGGCGCCCCTATAGTTAGACTTCTAAAACGTACATGTATTACTTTGATTTTAAAATCTGTGCAGAAAATAAAACATGGTAATAAAGGCTATCAAACTGAATGAAAGGACCAGCATTTATATTTTGGACAGCTCCTTACACCTTACTCCTAAGGGGACTTAGGACCTGCGTGCTGAGAGCAGGGAGTAGAGCCACGTAAAGCAGCAAGGTGCCGGGACTACTTAACTTTATCTTTTCCAAGTCCAGTGTGTCTTATCTCAGGTGCCTCTCAGAGGGAGAGACCAGTGAATTAACCAGGTAAGACAGCATGGACATATTGGGACACAAGGGATTATTTATGCCAAAACTACTGGATTGTCACTAAATAAGACCTCAGCAATACACAGACTAAAGGTCTCTCTCTTTCTTAGATACGAACACTCAACTGTTCTATCCATCACTCCTATTCTTCTCATGCTCCCGTTTTGGCTTGCTCAGGGTCGGTTCTCAGACAGCCGACCTAGAATAAGTGAGGCTCCTCTTCTCAATTTCATTTACTGTATTTGCATGTGGTTTTCATTGTCATCTTCATAAGGTGACTATCTCATTTCCAGGGTAACCAGGAATGGTGTGTGCAGAACATCTTTAATCTTTAATTCTCATAATGTTCTAGAGGCTATTTTTTCTTGAAGTGACGAGAATACTAACTGTTCTGCAACTCTGCCCATTTATTCTCTTATTTTTCTCTCTCTTTCCAAATTCTGACTGACACTGTTTATCAGGGTATTATGGATTTAACCATTCTGGTTCTATCAGAGAACTCAGATGCTATTTCAAACTTTTTATAAATAGATTCCATTTAAAAAAAAATTCCCACTCTAGACATTGAATTTGTCAGTTCACTGTATTTTTATTTTATTTATTATTTTTTCTTATGTTAGTCACTATACAGTACGTCATTAGTTTTTGATGTAGTGCTCCATGATTCACTGTTTGTGTATAACACCCAGTGCTCATTCCAACATGTGCCTGTATTTTTTTAGGATATAATTGATAAAACATTAAAATGCTGTATTCTAGATATTTGTTCCCAGTATTCTTATGCACTGAAGTGTACATAAGAATTCACCTGAGGAGCTTATTAAAAATACACGTGTCTGCTCCTCCCCCTACTTTTTGCTCAGTAGGTTTGGGGTAGGACCTAAGTCTCAGCATTTATAACAAATGCAAATGGATTCAGAACCACAGTTTGAAAAACATTAGTTTAAGCATGATTTTTCTTTTGTGTGTGAGGAGATGACCTGGGCTTTCTATCCAGAAATTATTGTCATACCTGAAAGTATGCAATTTTTATCTAATCCATATGTGGATATGAAATAAACACTTCAGTTTCCAAATTATTGAAATATAAACTCATCTTAAGGAGAAAATAACACCAGTATCTGGAAACCCTCTGAAATCCTATAAAATGCAGAGGAAAATAAGGATTGTCTGATGTTTATCAATCAAGTTAATATTTGCTTAACAAATGAAATATGATTGGGGATTTAAGAGAACCCAATGTAACGGACTCCTTCAGAGATAACTTTCATTTTTATGAAAGTGATTAAGAGAAAATAATACTGGTGCTAATTAAAGTTGAAGTAATTTGAAAGATAGAAAATGGAAAGAATGCATAATATAAGTTAATTTTAATGATTAAGGATAATTTAACATGCTTGTATTAATTGTGATGTTTTCTGTCTGGTTGAACAGACAGAATTTTTTCCCATGTTTCTCACTTGATTTCTGTATGTCTTGAAATATCTTAATCTTCTTACTTCTTTAAAAACCAGTGAGGCTTTCTGGCTCAATTTATAAAAATGGAACAGAGTGATTTTGTTAATCTTGCCAGCTACCTCTTTTGTTCAAATGCCAGCAGTGTATGAGGCAGCCTGGCTCAAACGACCGATTCATTTGGTTCTTTGCTGATTAATTCTCCAGAGCACCCTGCACCTGTCCAGAGAGGGGATTGGAAATCTTCAGAGAGCCATCTAAGCTCCATGATTGGAGGTCAGCTTTACATGTTATTGTCTCAGTTGGAAATCATATCAATTTCAGTCTTCAAACTGTAGGCATCCAAAATTTACTATGGACTTTTATTCTGTTGATATGTGTGATTTGATTTTAGGTGGTGAAATACAGAGTAGGTAAGGTTTTAAACTTTATAATTCCATTTCCCGTGACGAAGCTAATAACCTGATGGGAAGGTAAGGTGAAAGACTCAGCCAAATGCCAGACAATGGTCTTCACCACGAAACAAATGGGAAATGATATTAATTTTGCCTGCAAAGGGGACCTGAGGAATATTTTCTCAAGATGCTTGGCCTCCAAGCTGCTTTAAAAAGGTGTCTGAAGGCACACCGTCTCTCACATTCTGACCCTGAAGTGCATCTGTGGATGCCAGGGCCTATAGCATGGGAGTTTCCCATTTTGAAATTATTGCCTTGGCTGCATCCTCAACATTTGGACCAGCTATATTTTCATCACCATTGAGCTCAAAATATTTTCTGATGCCCTTGTGGTTGACTTTTTATTTCACCCATAGGTTAGCTAGAAGTGTTCTGTTTCATGTCCACAAATGTGGATATATTCTAGTTATTTTTTCCTTATTGAGCTCTGACTTAATTCTGCAGTATTCACAGAACATATACTGTCTTATTTTCAACCTCTGAAATGTGTTGAGACATAATTCGTGGTCCAGAATATTTTGATAAACGCTTTATGTGCACTTGAAAAAGATATATTTTTCTGCATGTGTTGGATGTAATCTCAGGTCAAATTGTTTAATCATGATGTTTAAAGTGCTGTATCTACCTCCTTTTTCTGTACGTTCCTAAGAGAAATATTTAAAAATCTCCCACTTACATTGTGGATTTACTGATTTCTTATTTTAGGCTTATCACTTTTGGGCTTATATATCTTAAAGCTATATTATTAAGCTTATATAAATGTATTAATGTTACATGTTCCTGTTAAGTGAACTATCATTATGAAATGTCTCTCTTTATCTCTCCTGTTACTTTTACCTTTAAGTCCATTTGTACTATATTAATATTACATGTTAATAGAAATTAAAAATGTAATAATATATAGTATATTAGTACAGCCAACCAGCTTTGTTTTTGCTTCCATAGCATGTTTACATAGCATGTGTGTGTGGGGGGGTGGATGGGAGTATAAAATCTTGCTCATTTTGTTCTATTTGCAGTATCTTTTTTTGGCCTTTTATTTTCCTTTTCTTGATTTTTTGGTATTAATTGCACGTGTTTTATTATTTTATCATATCTCTTCTATTATCTGACTTGCTATGACTTTAATTATCATTCTTTTACTGGTTTCTTCAGAAATTACAAAAGGCATCCATAGCTTATTACCATGTACCTTAAATCAGACAAGGTCCAGTATAATGTAAAACATTTGCTTTAACTCTATTGAAACTCCTCTGGCTGAGTTTCCTCTACTGTTATACATTTTACTGTCGGATACGTTACCCACACCACAGTGATTTGTTAACATTGTTGCTTTAAACAGCTGGTAGTCTTTCATATTTACCTTTCCCACATTTAGTTTTTACTTCTTTTTAAAAAAAAGTTTTATTTGTTTTTATTCTAGGGAGATAGAGAGAGAGAGAGAGAGCACATGAACAGGGGAAAGAGCAGAGGGAGAGAGAGAAGAAGCAGACACGTCACTGAGCACGGAGCCCAATTTGGGGCTTGAGGTGGGGCTCCATCTCAGGACCCTGTGATCATGACCTGGGCTGAAACCAAGAGTCAGACGCTCAACCAGCTGTGTCACCCAGGTGCCCTGTTTTTTACTTCTTATTCATTACTTGCACTATTCTGTCTGGGGTAACTTACCTTCACCCTGTTGAGTTTGTTTGCAAGACCTGAAATAAGGACAAGGATTGTTACTGGTGGTCACCTCTGCGAAAGGAACTGGAGAGCTAGATTTTCACTTCTTACTTTCTTTCTCAGAAAGAATAGCTTTACAGATACTTTTTGCTTTTGTCTGATATTTTCAGGCAAAATGATGACCCTAAAGTCTAAAATATACAAAATTTGAATATATTTGATATACCAGTATTCCAATAAATATTAGTGTAATTTCTATTAATATTATAAACCTTTTTTCTACCTGATTACACAGGTGGCAACCTATTCACAGAGATGACAAATGTTAAAAAATGAGGGATAATTGAGTTGGCCAATAGGAAGACATACCTCTTCTTCATGTGTGTTTTTCATTCCCATTAGAAAAATTAAAAAATATGTTAAGTACCTTTTAACAATCTCCAGCTGCACAGTTGAATGAAACAATTCCATATATCACATATTTTGGGGAGTTAGGAAATAGTATAGATCCTCCATCAGACCCTCTATATTTAATAATCTTCTGGGAACTGCTTCAGACTGTGATTATAGACCTGTCAACACCATTCTCTTGAGAATGTGTCATAAGTGTACTATAAAATAACTTCCTTTTATTTTTGCTCCTCTGAGATGAAGAACTCGATTCCTCAAGAAACAAGGGTTCTTTGCCAAGGCCCCGTTTACGCAACAACTAGCAGCCAAAACTGAACACATTTCATTTTATTTTGATTTTAAATGCCTGTATTTCATAGTCTTTCCACCTGGAAGTCTCTCAAGTAACATGACCTCAAGAGACTGAAGACAAATTATCTTCTGCATCTTACCACATTCTCGTCTTGAGTTTTCTGTGTTAGGAAAGCATTATAATCCACACATTTCCCAAGCTAGAAACCCTGGAGTCATCCTAGACGGTCCTGATTCTTACTTCAACAGATCATCAAGTACTGTTTATTCATAAATGTCCCTTGCATCTATTCTCTTGTTTTTATCATGTTATTGTGACACTGAGCATTGCTTTGAGGGAGAAAAAAAATTATCCCACAGTCTTACCGATCGGCTCTGCTACAAATGTAGGAACTGTAGCTTTTGCAACCTGTTCTGTAATTGCAAACCCTTTTATTTATTCCTAATTGATCCCTTCTTCAAATCTCCATAGGGGCTATTTCAAATTTTCACTAGTTCTTGACTGCTTTCTTTCAATTTACATCTCTATTATCACGGGAAAGAGGTAGCCTAAATCAGGTACTTTATCTGGAAACAAATGCAAACGTTTTAATTATATGGTGCAAGATGTTATGTGGTAAAAGATCTGAATGCAGAGCTATCTTATCCCCCAAGAATTTAAAGATTGAAAATCAGTAGTTTGGAGAAAATACAGCATGCCTGCTAAATGTTATGTTTGCTTAATTAAATTAAGCCATTAGACCTTATTATATTAGAAAACTCGAAAACAGTTTAATGAAGTACTAATGTTTGAGCTTAACAAATTTTAATATAAAAGCAAAGGGTCCTTTAAAAAGCAATAATTCCTGTTTAAGTATTAAAGAAAAAAGTCATTAAGAGTATGAAATTACTCCTGCTTCTGCTCTCATGCTGAACTCATCATGAAAATAAGGCTTAGTCAATGACTTTGCAAAGAAAGGCTTAGAACTTACGGAAAGACTGCAAAACCACTTTGATTTTAAGCTATGAAAATAGAGCCATTTCTTAGCCAGTGAGTACAACCAATTAATGACGATGGCCTCCTCAGATTAAAGTATTGACTCTAACATGTCACCAATGGCCCCTGCAATTATAGCATTAACACTGACATTGAAGATATTTCTGGTACTCTACAGCTGACATGTAACAATGGCGCTATGTCTCACTGTTTCTCATTACAATGATTCTGACACTTGGCATGAATTACAGACATTTAACACTAGAGGCCTGATGCTTAAATTTAGAGTTGTAAGCACTTAAAATCTTCATACCGGTAAGACAGTTTGCTTGTAACTGGCTGCAGAATTGAGTTTAAGGATTTTAGAAGAATGGAATATGATCCAGTTAAAACTAGAAATTCCATCTTCGTATTGGTACGAACTTTGAAATCTATATAAATGAGAAACAAGTATACAAAACATCCTTTCACATCCAGAAAACAACCTGAAGACGAGCAGAGCAGATTTTCCACAGTTAAATGTAGAGAAGAGACTACACGGAAGAGAGCAGAAGGGCAGAGATGGTCAGGAGCCAAACAGACCCATGGGACATCTGTGGGAGGGAGGGACGCCAGGGGTGCGGGGACGGGAGACAAGTAGACCCACATACAGGGCAGCCCAGGTAGGCGGAACCACACTGGGAAGATGAATCCCCACCACATTTGGCTTTGAAGGCCAGAGGGGCCTGGCTTCATGAGTTTTTATAATCAGTGAGGTTTAACACCTAGAACTTTAAAAATCAGTGGACTCACCTCTGGAAGAACCAAAGGATAATAGGAAACTAAGTCCCTTCCCTTAAAGAGACAGCACAATGAGCGGCTGGGCTGAGATACAGCATAGAAAGAACAGTTTGAAGAACACCTAGGGTATACAGGAAATTTTATTGACTAATCTCAGTGTATGCGCTGGAAGGGCTGGATTCTTTGAGAGACTTCTCCAGGAACGGAAGACCTGAAGGTGTAGACGGTCCTGATTCTTACTTCAACAGATCATCAAGTACTGTTTATTCATAAATGCCCCTTGCATCTATTCTCTTGTTTTTATCATGTTATTGTGACACTGAGCATTGCCCCCTGCCCCCGCCCCCAGCCTACATATATGAACACCTGCAGGAACCAGCACAGTGCCAACACTCTGCACCTAGCTTGTTAACCATGCCCAGCCCCCAGGTACTTCTGCAAATCTGCCTGCTCCAACTTAGCTGCCCTTAGAAGAAGTTTTCCCAGGTGTTTGCAGGTCCCTTCCTGCAGTGGACCCCTGAGGAACTTGCTGGCACTTCACACTCAACCCCTGTAATTTTCTGAGGACCTGCCCTTTAATACACCTTTGACAAGAGTCCAACCAAAATGGTGCTGTAAGCCTGATAGTGTGCAAGGAGCCCTGACAGAGGCCAGCTCCTCTCCAAAGTGACTCCTGCCCTGAGGAGAGGGGAAGATAACCGTATGCATGGCTTCACTACAGCCGCAGCAGTGGGCTGGAGGCAGATAGCTGGTCTGACTGCGGCCTCATCCGCCAGTGAAAGCTTCTCAGGGACAACAAAGGGAGAGTGCCCCCTGCAGTTCAGTGCTACTGCAGCTCTGCTAAATGCCTAGTCTGACTCAACTCAAGCTCAAGGCAGCCCCAGACTGACCCACTAACAACACAGAAACCAAACCCTGCCTACTGGCAAGGAGAACCATTGCAGACAACTGGACTGAAGGCAAACATGACTCGACCACAAGAGTAGGGCACAGACAACACATTTAGGAGACACCCCTAAAGCACCGGGTCTGGTGACGAGGACATTACACTACACGGCACCATAGGACCTCTTCATAAGGTCTTTCATACACTAAAATGTGTATTACATTCATTGATATTTGGATGTTAAGCCAACCTTGGATTCCTGGGATGAATCCTACTGGATTATGGTTTTGTGTGTGTGTATGTGTGTGTGTGTGTTTTAAGATTTTATTTATTTGAGAGGGGGAGAGAGAGAGAGAGAGTGCACAGAGGGAGGAGCAGAATCCCCGGTGAGCAGAGAGCCTGATGCGGGGCTTGATCCCAGGAGCTGAGATCATGACCTGAGCCAAAGGCAGACGCTTAACTGAATGAGCCACCTAGGTACCCCCCTACTGGGTTGTGGTTTATGATCCTTTTACATGTTGCTTCAGTTAGGTTTAGTTTTGTAGTGCTCTGAAGATTTTTCACATACATAGTCTTAAGAAACATTAATTTTTAGTTTCCCTTTTTATGTTTGTTTTGACACCAGGCTAATATTGGCCTCACAGATTGAGTTGAAAGATGTACCCTTTTCATCTATTTTTTTTTTCTTTCTTAAAGCCTTTACTTAGAGATGTAATGGAAAAATCTTACAGATATGCATGGAAAAGTAAGACACTATTACAGTTAAAAGAAAAGGTTACCGAGCTACTTTAGTGCCTGTCAGCTGATGTTGAAGCTCAAGCTGTGAGTGTGACATGTTACAGGACTGAAAGGAATAGTAATTAGTCTTCTTCTTCTTCAGAATCTACACCAATCTCCTCATAACCCTTCCCAAGGGCAGCCATGTCCTTCTGGGCCTCAGAAAACTCTCTTCACCCACATACCAATGAACAAAGGTATGCTTGGCATACACCAGGTCAAACGTGTGGTCCAGGCCATCCCAGGCCTCAGCAATGGCTGTGTTGTTGCTCAGATGGCATACAGCTTACTGTATTGTGGCCGGGTTTCCAAAAGGTACCAGTGGGAGGTGGTAATTAACACCAACTGTGAAGCCAGTGGGACACCAGTCCACAAACGGGATCCTACACTTGGTCTTAATGGTGGCAACGGTGGCATTGACATCTTTGGGAACCATGTTGTCATGGTACTACAGGCAGCAAGCCATGTATTTACCATGGCAAGGGTCACATTTCATCACCTGGTTGGCTGGTTCATAGCATGCACTGGTAATTTCTGCTACAGAAACTTGTTCATGGTAGGCTTTCTCAGCAGAGATGACAGGAGCATAGGTGACAAGAGGGAAGTGGATGTGGGGACAGGGGACCATATTGGTCTGATATTCGGTCAGATCAACATTCAGGGCTCCATCAAATCTGAGGGAAGCTATGATAGAGGACACAATTTGACCCTATCAACCTATTTAAGTTAGTGTAGGTTGGGTGTTCAATATTGAAGTTTCTATGACAGATGTCTGGATGGCCTCATTGTCTACCATGAAGGCACAGAATGCTCCAGGGTGGTGTGGTTAGTGAGGATGGAGGTGCAGGGCTCAACTACATCTGTGGAAACCTGATGGGATGGGTAAATGGAGAACTCCACCCTGGACTTCTTGCCATAATCGACAGAGAGACATTCCATCAGTGGGGAGATAAACCCAGAATGAGTTCCCCCTCCAAAGCTGTGGAAAACCAAGAATCCCTAAATATCTGTGCACTTGTTGGCCAGTTTTTTAATTTGATTCAAGAAAAGGTAATAATCTCCTTGCCAATGGTGTAGTGTTCTGGGATGGAGTAATTGGCAGCATCCTCCTTGCCTATGATAAGCTACTCAGGGTGGAAGAGTTGGCAGTACGTGCCAGTGTGAACTTCATCAATGACCATTGGTTCCAAGTCTACAAACACTGTCCTGGACACATGCTTGCCAGCACCCGTCTCACTGAAGTAGGTGTTGAAGGAGTCATCTCCTCCTCCAATGGTCTTGTCACTTGGCATCTGGCTATTAGGTTGTATGCCATGTTCCAGGCAATAGATCTCCCAGCAGGCATTGCCAATCTGGACACCAGCATAGCCAATGGAGATGGAGATGTACTCACACATGGTGGCTATGGATTAGCAGGTACAAGCTACAGGAGCAGACACCGGGTCCCATTTACTGTCCCCAACAAACTAAGAGTTGAGATAAGTAATGCACTCCCTCTTCATCTTCTTCTTCTTCTTTTTTTTTTTTTTTTCTGGTTTTGGAGGAGCTTGCTAAGATTACACTTTGTTCTTTAAGTGTTTGGTAGAATTCGCTAGTGAAGTCATCTGGGCTTGTGCTTTTCTTTGTGGGAAGTCTTTAAAAAATACCAACAAATCTATTTACTTGTTATAAATCTATTTAGAATCTATTTCTTCTTGAATAATTTTCAATAGTTTGTGTCTTTCCAAAAATTTGTCCATTTCATCTGGAGTTACTAATATATTGGCATACAATTATTCATAACAGTCCTTTATAATCCTTTTTATTTTTACATTGTCAACCTTTTTTCTCTTTTTTTTCTCTCTCTTTTCTCCTTGTGGTTCTTTTTTCCTTCTGGTACATGTATAATCTTGTGACTGATGACGTTCCACGTTTTTCTGAGGCACTGCTTATTTTTTCTTAATTTTTTCCCTTTCTGTTTAGCTTGTATAATATCTATTGATATATCTTCAAGATTAATGTTTTTTTCCTTCTGCTATCTCAAATCTATTGTTGATTCCTTTAGTAATTTTTTTTTAATTTTGGATATAAAATTCTAGGAATTCTGGAATTTCATTCTAAAATGTTTATTTGGTAATTATTTAATAATTTCTATCTGCTTTTTGATGTTCTCTATTTGATTAAATATTTTCATCATATTTTCCTTTATTTTCTTTTGGTATGGTTGCCTTTAATTCTTTGAATATATTTAAAATAGCTTCTTAGGACCCTTTCTTGTTAAGCCCATCACCTGGGCCCCCTCAAAAGCAGTTTTTACTGTCTTTTTTTTTTTTTTCTCTCAAATGGGTCACACTTTTCTATTTCTTTCTTTGTTTCCTAGTCTTTGTCAAAAACTGGACCATTTATATAATATATTGTAGCAAGTCTGTATACTGATCTCTAATTCCACCCCAAGTGTGCATAAGAATTGGTACAATGGCCTTATAATCAACTAGGAAATGAATAATAGTTTTGAAGATGTACCTAAGCCTTGGTTCTACAGTTGTACTCAAATTATATACTTTAGAGAAGCCTAAAATCATCTGTATAAAGACCTATTCACAAGAATGTTCCTTATATCAATATTTACTGGAGGGAGAGGAGGGAAGGAAAGAATCAACTTAAATGTGTATTAGCTGGAGAATGGATAAATGAATTTGAGTATTTTTTATTGCTGCATTCTAGCCACAAAATGTAATGTTATTTTAAAATTGTTAATATTGGTTGAGGTGGGTACACAAGATTTTTGTTCTTTTACCATGATTCTCTATTGTGTATAGATACGGCATATTTGGCAATGCATGAGTAAAAGGAGAAAAGTATATAATTTAAAACAGAACTATACTATAAAATAATAAGTACTTTAGGCTGAAGGCAAATGATTCTAGTTAGGAAATATATCTGCTCAAGTGAATGAAGAGTTACAAATGAGGTAAATGCCTACTAAAATATAAACACAGAGGAAGACTCAACAATGTGATATTAAAAATACCTAGAGTTTAAATATAGACACAGATAGATAAAAAGTAAAAGAATGAGGAAAAGTTGTAGCATGAAAACACTAATTACAAAGCTGAAGTGGCTCTATTAATATCAGACAAAGTATGCTTTAGTTAAAGGAATATTAGCAGTTAAGAAAAGGTATTTATTTTGATAAAAAGATCAAATAAACAGGAAGACAGGCAAATTTAAATGTCTGTTCATCTCATAATGAAGGTCAAACTACATTAAAAGATGATAAACTGATGTAAAAAATATACATACATACATACCTATATACATTTGGTTGGAAATACATATAGTTGGAAATTTCAACCTTCCTCTCTTCACACCTGACAGAACAAATACACAGAAAACTGGTAAGGATATACAAAACTTAAAATTATTATCAAACATCTTTAACTAATATGAATAAGACATTACATTTTATAATTTCAGAGCACATATTATTTTAAAGTGAAAATGAGATATTCACAAAATAGACAATATCCTGGGCCATAAATCAAGTCTTAATGTACCTACAAGGATTGAATTAATAGAAAATGTATACTTTGGAGAGATAACATTTAATTATGAATCAATAACCAAAATACATCTGGAGTATTCCCAGATATTTAGAAATTAATGCACTTCTGAAAACTGATGGGTTAAAGAAGAAATCAGAAAAGATGTTAGAAAAATTTTGAAAATTGAATGGTGTTATTATGAAATATAACATAATGAAGTTTGAGGAATACAGCTCAAGCAATGCTTAGATAAAAATTTATATTTTGGTGTTTTTATTACAAATGACGAATGGTTAAAATCAATGATTTAAACTACCAAATTAAGAAACTAGATAAAAGTACGAATTAAAACCAAATTAGAAGGTAGGAAATTATGAACAGAAAATAAATATCAATACAATAACAAAATAACACATGATAGATAAAAATTATTGGAAAACACTTGCATCCTTGAAAAAGTAGAAATAAAGTCATGAAGCTCTAGGTAGATTGATGATGGGGAAAAGAGAAAAGAGTAAGCCTTAACATCACAATTGAATGAGGCAAATTTATAGATCCTAGAGAAAAAGAAGAGTAAGAATAATGGAAGATAAGGATGAGGACAATAACATACTTAATGTTAATAATCTTAATAAGTTAAAACCAACTAATCAAAACAAACAATATGCCACAGAAAACCTGAATTATCCTGCATTTATTTAAGGAGGTATATTCATGATTAACAACCTTTTCACATACTTCCACCTGAAATCATAATGAATAATTTGTACCCCTCTTGTCTTTTTGTAATGACCAACTAGAAAATTTGACAAACATAAGAAACGCTATTTTCACACTTGTCATAATAATCAATGCATGGCTATGATCCATGAGAAAAACAGTCAATCAAGGTAAGGGGGCATCACTGTTGACCCTCTAACCCTCAGATATTGAATAGATAAAAGGGGAATATCATGAACAATTTATCAAATAAATTATAAAACTTAGGTGAAATTTAAACATTTCTTATAAGACAGAAATAACATCATATGAATGGTGAAAAGATTGGCTTCTAACCTCTAAAATCAAGAAAATCAGGAAATCAGGAAAATGTAAAAAAATCTGCTCCCATTACTTTTATTCAATATTGTACTGAAAATCCGAGCCAATACAAGAAGGAAAACAATATAAGTCAAGTCATATAGATTGGAAATGAAGAAATAAAACCATCCTTATTTGCAAACATGTTTGTTTACATAACTAATTCTAACATTTATGTAAAAATGTAAAGATACCAGAATAGCCAAGACAATTTTAAAACAAAAAAACAAAATTGAAGGGTGTATACTATTTTATTTTAAGACATACTGTAATGATAAAGAATTGAACACTGTATCATATGGGCATAAACCTAGAAACAAAAATCAATATCACAGAATAGAATCCATAAATAGACACACACGTAAGTGATCAATTGATTTAACGAAGGTGCCAAAATAATTCAATTTAGGAAGACTGTATTTTCCACACACTGTGCTAGAACATCTGGATATGTCTATGAGAATGAAATGAACTTCAGTCCCTACCCTATAAAATATGACAAATTAACTCAAAATAGACCATAGGCCTAAATAAAAACCTAAAACTATAAAATTCTAAAAGGAAACACAAGAGAAATTCATTGTGAACGGGATGTTAGCCAAGGTTTCTTAGGACAAAAACCCACCCATGTGAAAACAAAAACAAAAACAAAAAATAACAAATTGAACTTCATTTAAAAATCCTCTTCAAAAAGCAATGTTAAAAAGTGAAAAAGAAAGCCAAATGACAGCATATATTTACATTATTTAATAATGCAAAGGTCTTATTATCAAAATGTATAAAAACATCTTATAATAATTAGAAGACAAATAACCAAACAAAAATGGGCAAAAGGTGCAAAATATCTTTGGGTTATCAGGAAAATGGAAAATAAAATGCAATGATATATTACTGCACGCACACCTGAAAAGCTAAAATTGAAAAAAAATTGACAATACCAAGTATTGGTGAAGATATGGAGCAAATGGAATTCTCATGTATTTCTGATAGAAATACAAAATGGTATGGTCACTTTTAACATTGATTTCCAATGGCTTAAAACATTAAAATACACATCATATACTCCTACTCCAGGTATTTTACCAGGAGAAATAAAAACATAACTGTATAATAACTCATGTTCATATGTATTTGTTCATAGGAGCCATAAATTAGAGACACTCCATATATCCATCAACAGGTGAATGGATAAACTGACTGTGATATATTTATTCAATGGAATACAACAAAGCAAGCATTAAAAAAGATACAGGTAAAAAAAAAATGAATGAATCTCAAAAACCATTATGTGGAGTGAATGAAGGCAAAAACAATAAAATGCATATGGTATGATTCTATTTAAGTAAAGTTCTAGAAGAGACAAAAATAACCTATAGTGATATAAATAAGATCAGCAGTTGCTTGATTGAAGAATGAGGTTATGAAGTTGTGTTATTTGTGAAAAATTCTCCTGGATCTACACATTTTACTTGATTGTGCTTTACTATGGTAAATCATACCTAAGTAAAATGGATTTAGAAAGTAACACATGCCATGGACACAATACATTAAAATAGAACAAAAGCAAAACCTAATGAAAAGTAGGTCTTTCCTCAGCCTACAGGCAAACACCATACATGGTTCAGGGTGTATGTCCCCAGAAATAGTATCTATATATGTGTAAACTCATAAATGCATACTTGCATTTTTAATATCAAAGGAATATTTTTGTATCTTAAAAGAAATACTCATAGATGTTTGATTTTTATACTAAATTTAATAAAATTGTAAATTAAAAAAAACTAATTTCTTCCACTAGAGGCCAATAATGTTGTATTAAATTCGGTTTCTTCAATACCTCCATTCTTTAATCAATTCCAATTCTTTGAATATAATAGAAGGTCAATACATAATTGTTAAATTTATATAACATATCTAGGTCTCCTCAATCTCACTACCAACGAGATTGGGGAATATATTTTGGAAAAGGAGCATGTGAAATGTAATTATCAGAGTTGAAGAGGGAGTTGTGTTTTAAATTTGTGTAGCAAATCAGGATTTTAAAAAACCACTTTGCTCTACCAAATTTTTATAGCCTAGCCACTTGATTTATAAGGGTTATTTTCCTTTAAAAATCAGTAAGTGAAGTGCTGTAATTTTTACTACAGATTTATGTCATGATGAAAAGTTGATCTATTCTTGGAAGATTAAACATAAACTACACAATTTTGATAAATGGTTAGTAATGAACAGATTTCATCTTGCTCTCTCCAAAAATGATTTTTTTAGCACTAAACCTTCTTGTTAGATTCATATACATATTTAACTAAAAGAAGGATTTAATGATGAACATACATTGAAGAATAAAATTAGTTGTCTATTCAAAGAGAAAAGCTTTGAAATGAATAGGAGCACAAATTACATTTTATGAATATGGGGAGTCTGAGCCATTTTACCTAATGATTTGTCAGATTGTGAAAGTACAATCTTTTGTTATGTGTCTTAAGAATTTTCTTATTCCCTTTGTGTATTCCTATTTTTTAACAACAAATCGTGCACATTCTTTAGGATTGATGTAAATTCATAATTTAAAATAACATTTACCTAGAACTGGCAAAGTAAATAAAATCTGATTAGACATCTGGTAAACCTGATAAATTCTCAACTTTTTTTCCCTCTGTGATTTTATCACACAAAACTGATAAAGACTCATATATTCCTTTTTTTTTTTCTCAGTGATTTTTATGGAGGAATAATTCAAGATCCAGATTTATGAAATAACTCTCTACGGTCACAAAATGGATTATTAATAGCACCAGAAGTAGGTAAGTATTTCTAGTCTATCGAAATTATCTAAATTACATAATAACTTGCTTCCAATATTGTTTTGTCTTTTTTTGTATTAATCTATAGTTGGGACTTTGCAAGAATCAAGGCATTAATATTGCCTAATGAAAAAAGCAAATTCACTTTATATGAAAAGTGTCTAAATTTGGCAGTCTCTGTTGGACATCTTCAATCATTATTTTGGAGCATATTATTGGTTGTACTTTGAAATGACAATTGAACTTACTATGTTTTAAACAGAAGCAGATGCCAACTGCTAAAAGAATAAAGAACGGCCTATATGACTTGAATGGGACCTATTGGGGAGGCTTGGAAATCGTGGAGAAAAAAGTAGGCTATAGAGCATATATGAAGAATTAATCATAGAGTAGAATACTAGAATAGAATTCAGCCTTCCCACAGAATTGAAACACAGCCCATAAATCTCAATATGAAACTCAGTGGGTGTGACATCCAATGTTCTGTATTCCATATCCACCCAGATGTTTTATCTTTTTTTCATCAAAGGATTGAGAAATAAAATGGAAATTTGTATTTTTATTTAAAACATTTTCATCAATAACCTGTTCAGAATGATGGAACTATTTTACAGGATGAAATAAAATTAAGGACACTTTTTATATTCAAGTTTGGATAGTTTCCTTTTAATCTAATCTGCAATAGATTCTATATTCATTTTCTAATTAATGATAAAGTTCAAGCTCCCTAGAACTCTGTGACTGTGTATTAACATATGGCGGAATTACTTTAATTCTTATAGTTTCCATTAGCACATTCAACCACAGTTATAATATCCTTGTGTTTCAAATATTTTAATGTTTTACCACATACAAGCATTCCTGAAAATGGCAGAAAGAGTTATGTGTCTGAACATTTTTAAAATTTGAGCTTGACAAATAATGAATTTTTCATCTAAAATAATCTGTTTTAAAATTAGGGCTAATCAATGAAAAATGGTGATGACTGAACAAACACCTTCTCAAAATGATTGTTCTTGATTTATATTAGAATTCAGAGGAAAATACATTAATTTTAGGGTTTTTTCCCTAAATAATAGCACAGAGACATTTAAACCCGTTCTTTTCAACAATTACTACTTTATCATTGAAAATTATTGGAACTGGACTTTTGACTTTTCTTAGACATGAGCCCACACACTAGAAAATGGAAATTAATGGTCCTCAGGCAGCTAGCCCTGAGGATGCTCGATTGCTCTGTTGGCCCTCTACTTGGCATGACATCTAATTGTCTCCTGCTATCTATTGTTTGCACCTTGAAGAAATAAGATTATTTATGCCAGCCTTGCAAATAAGTATACCACAATTTATCAGCACAAATTGTTTTGTCAGCCTGTCTTACCCTATAGTTTTGCCAGTTAATGAACACTAACGCATTTTACCTCAGTAGCCTAACATAAATCACTGCTTGTTCTCAGCAAACGTCAGCAGCAGCATTGTCGAAGTTGACAGCAGTACGGTCTAAGCGAGCTAAAATAATATTAGCACTTATTTGTTGCTGTTTTTGAAAATGTTACAGGTATTTAAACCTATAAAGTTCTACATCATTTTGGCCTACATAATATAAACATTACCTGCAGTTAATCTAGCATATTGATTTTTTGTATTTTTCCCTTCTTCTTCCCCCAAAATGACAATACAAAATAAAGAAAAGGATTATACCAATGAGAAATCAGGGAAAAGTGGAGATAATAGCATTCTGGAAACTACAAAGAGGACAGAAAAATTTAGACTAGCTTAGCAAACCACAGAACAGCTAAGAATTAAGTCAGCTCTGGGGAATTGGGGTGGGGTTGGTGAGACAACAAATATCAGGCTCCTTCTGGAAATGTACATCCAGAGAGGCCCAAATGCCCACTTCTGAGGACAGATTACAGAGGTCACAAGAGGAGGGTAGTGTGAATGGTGCTAGACTCCTATATTCCTATAGGGGTTAGACCCCTGCATTCTTCCCTCACAATGGCTACTTTCTACAAATGTCGAATCACATAGTTTTCAATACAAGCAACAGTCAGGGCTGAATGTGGGGGTGAACTGCAAAACTAAAAAGGGTGAAGTTATACACTTACCTTCATGACAAATAGTAAAACTTCCACACTCTGAATTTCTCATTACCTCCTTATTTTTTATTTTTTAATTTTTTTACAGCTACTTTCATTTGGGTATTTTCTTACTTGCGGCTGAACCATCCTGACCGATACAGAAAGTTTATCAGCAATTGGCAGAGTTAGTGCTTGAAAAATCTGCTTTACTATAGTTAAAGTACTTTGTCCTCCTAGGGAAAAATGTGATGAAGGTAACCAGGCTTAAGTCACATTTCGATTCCACAAAAGTGTATTACTAGACTGAGGAGTGAGAAGGAGCAAGAGTGGTCCCCTGTGACCTTCTGCTCAAACCTATCTGCTGTTGATGGAGTCGAAATGTCTGGGTCTGCATATGTTATTGATCCTGGGTCCTTCAGAAAGCAGTACAGCATTTCTGTCTTTGGCCATTTCTCACTTTCTTGTAGATGTCCACATTGATATGTGCAATTAAGTTATGCAACAATGCTAATAATATTTGTGTAACAAATAATTGCCCTCTCTGTCCATTTATTAGTGTAATGATTATAAATATTTCATCATACGTAATGTACTAATTTTATCCTCTACCTTAGCAGATTATGATACTCATTCTTTTTATGTATGTTCATACCAGCTACTCTGCTTTGATGCTTACAAAATTAAGGAACTTTGTTTCATGACATAATCATTGTGATTAATAGCAGTAATTTCCAAACTGCATCCAGTCCTACAGTTCTGCTCAGATGGTCAAAGAACTTTCTTAAGGGGTCAGGGTGTGTGTGTGTGTGTGTGTGTGTGTGTGTGTGTGTGTGTGTATGCATGTTTGTGTATGCATGTGCCTATGAGTGTATATGAGTGTTTGTGTACATGTGTATGGATCAGTGCATATTTATGAATATGCACATATCTGTGTATGTTTGTGCATGTATATGTAAGAGGTGTTACAAAGGAGTGAAGCTTCAGGAGCCCGTTTCATGCTACACTCATAGGAACTAATTACAACAGTTTTTTTTTAAAGCTCCTTTTAAGTTTGTTGGGGCCCCTGGATGGCGCAGTTAAGCGTTGGACTCTTGATTTTGGCTCAGGTTGTGATCTCGGGATCAGAGG
>NW_024426230.1:22478387-22609941 GCF_017311325.1 Ursus maritimus | reverse complement strand
GATGACTGAGCCCCGCCTCTGGCTCCAAGGAGTCTGCTTGAAATTCTTTCTCTGCCCGTCTTTCTGCCCCTCCCCCACTTCAAATAAATAAATCAGACTTTAAAAAAAAATAAAGCTCCTTATAAGTTTGTACATGGGAAAACAATGTTAAAGAAAGAGTAAAAATGTAAAAGGTACTTGGCAAACAGCCTAAAATCATTTAAACCTGCTTTTCTAAAATAATTAGGGACATACACTTCAAAACCACATACAACCTTTCAATTTAATTTTAGCAAAGACATCACCCTCTACTTTACATTTTTTTCTTAAGCAAGATAGCTTTCCATAAATAGCCATTTTGCTCCAGATTTTTTTCTTTTTTTTTTCCCTGGATCACCTTATGGAAGAATTATAATAAGCAGAAAAATTGGCAAAATTCAAGGATCAGAAAGAAAAAAAGAAATGGAACAGGCTAGATAATCCATAAATTACACAATAAGCTTTAGAATAATTGAACTGATTCTAGTTCAGAAATGTTTGGCTTAAAATATTCTTGTCTGTAGTCTGCATATTTGAACATGCTTTCATAGAAATCAAAGCCAAATCACGTGGCAGAAATACCTTTACCCACTATATTTTGTCATTTTACTAGTGACTCTGAAGCCTTCGCTAAATTAATTTAAAAATAATTTATGTATTTTCTGGAGATTCCTGGAAAGTAGTGAACATTAGTGGAAGCACCTCTATGTATATAGAAATATTAGTGAACATAGGAAATATACTTTGAATTTACGTTTTCAGACATGTGGCAATATGGAAAAATTAAACTGCTTTATTTTTTCCTACTTTCTGAGATTAAATTTAAAAATGAGAATGTGACATTCACATAGGTAACATGCATATTGCACTGTATTTCCAATTTTAGACTGTCTTCACTCCGTACTCTAAGTTCTCAAACTTGGCATTAGGACAACCTTCCAGCCCTCAAACGATTCTTCTTTTTAAAGCTCACTCTCCTGCTTTTTCTATTAGAAAACCTAACTTTTGAGTCTGTTTTACTCAAGTATGGTATTTTTGCCACAAGCATCTTTGCCACAAGCATTTTACTGCAAATATTTTTACCACATCACTCATTGGCTATAAAGCAATGTTGCCATAAAATATTAAAAAAAAATAGCAAAAAGAAATTGATTGACAGTTTGTTGGTTTCATCAACTGGTTTGACAGTTTGGTTTAATTTCAGCATGGATTCAGTACTTCCATTTTTATATTATATAAATCTTAGCTTTTGTAATGGTCTATACAGTGGTTTCGAACCCACATTCCCCACAGAAATTTGGGATGTCTATCAACAGATGTGGCAATATGCCAAGAACAGAGACCAGGGTAGAATGCTTTCCCAACACAACGCAGAGCTCAGATACACATCTGCATGCTAGTATGTGGAAAAATTATGTTTTTTGTATGAATGACTTGCTATCCTGGCTCCCATCTTCTCTTATGGTTTACACAGGAGATGTAACATCTGCTAGTGAGTTTCAGGGTTTTGGTATACTACCAGGGATCTCCTAAAGACAGCAAAGGCTATGGAGTCCTGAGGAATGACTTACTGAGAGTGAAATTTTGGACACTGATTTAGATTAAGGAAGTCTCCTTGACTCCTCACATAATAGTCCATATATTGGTTAATGTTGTTGAATGCCCATTTTTAGGGTAGATATGCCATAAACAAATTGAGAGGAGGAATGATACCTTGTTCATATTTATTCATCTAGAGCAGTGGTTCTCAACCAGAGTGATTTTCCCTGTAAGGGGATACCTGGCAATATCTGGAGACATTTTGATCGGCACACCTCGAGAAATGTTAATGGCATGTAGTGGCTAGAGGTCAGTCATCATGGCATGACAGCAATAACAAAGGGCTAGTAGAAATCAACAAAATTTTTAATGAATTGCTAAAGGGCAACTGTGGGCTGTGATGATATAGAATTTCTGGGAGATGCAGACACAAGGGGTGTTTGCACCCATTCACAGGTCTGTTTCCTCAGACCTTCCGCTGAATTATCATGAAAAACAATATTTAAGGAATATTTGAAGAAAAACCCTTTGTCAGTGCAGGAGGAAGGGATGGCTGCTGCCGTAAAAGAGACACGAAGCCCTCCACTTCCCCCCGCTGGGGCTTCTCTGTCAAAAGCCTTAAGTCTCTATTGGAAAAGCAGTGAACAGCCTCAATTTCAAGACACAGCAAGACTTATTGCTGTGGGAAGAACAGAAAATACAAAACACGCTATTTCTATAGGAGGGACAAGAAACATTCCTGAGTCCAGGTTTCTAATCTAGTACAATTAGAGATCTCTTGGGCAGGGCAAGAAACACACAAGGACCACCACACATAAACCAATGACCACACAATGCAGGAGACCATACAGATAAAAGGTAGACTTTGGCTACCAAGAAGAAGGACAGGAACATTAAGAAATCCCCAACATTGAGACCTAGGCACACATGGCCTGCATAAGACTGAGGTTGGACCGGGACAACGGAGAACTCCCCAGGTCCCCAAAACAAGGTTAGCAACCACTGAAAAATCGGCAACATCACTCTTACTCTAGGAGAGAGACAAGACTCCTCCTGACCCGCTCTCTGGCAGGGATAGATGAAAACCAAGGGTGGGACTTTAACCCTAAGTTAAATTTTCAATCCAGCACCTACCCTAACACAGGTATCCTCAGTACTTTAAAGATATTGCTTCGTTGTTTCTGACTTATTTGTTTTTGAAGAAAAGTTTGCTTTGACTTTTATCTTTGCCTCACTGGATGAAATATGTCTTTTTCTCTGGCTGCTTTAACAATTTTCCCTTTATCTTTTTTTTTTTTTTTTTAAAGTTCGAATATGATGTATCTCGGTGTGAGTGTGTGCGTGAGTGTGTCATTTATCCTGCTTAGATTCTCCGTGTTTCCTGAATTTGTAATCTTCTATTATTTCATTATTTTCATCAAATTCCCAGCTATTATGTAGTCAAATATTTCTTCTACTCTGTTCTTTTCTTCTTCTACTTTTGGGATTCTGATATATTGACCATGTGATATTGTCCCAGCAGTTCTTGGGATTTTCTTTCTGTCTTGATTTTCCACTCTTTCTGTGTTTCACTTTGGGTAATATCTACTCATCTATTCTCAGGTTTATTGATTTTTATTTTTGTAGTAAGTCTACTGATAAGTATGTTTAAAAAGTTCTCTCTCTGATATATTTTTAGCATTTCCTTTTGATTCTTACAGTTTATACCTCTCTTCTGAAATTTCTTCTTTGTCCTTGCATGCTATTTACATTTCCAGTAGATTCATTAACATGTTAATCACTGACATTATTAAGCCCCTATCTGATGGTTCCTACATTTGAGAATCTTCTGATTCTAGTTCTATTTATTATTTTGTTTTTGTTGCTTTTTCTGTTTCCCTTCTAATTTTTGATTGAATGTTAGGCATCCCGTGTAGGACAGGAGAGATAAAGCTAAGTAGAATTTATGCTTAAAAGTGGGTATATTTCTTTTCAGGCTGTAAATGCAGGAGACTAATTAAACTAGTTAGGGGTAAACTGGGTTTGCATTTTATTATTGCTATGTTAACTTCATTGTTTCCAGAAACTTTAAAAAATAATTTGTATAATATTCCTGTAAGACATACATTAAAAACCAATTTTATAGACAAACTCAAGATCAAAAGGATAAGGAAAGTGTTCAAGTTTATGCAACCAATGATAAAGCATCTTAAAAAGCCAAGTGTACTGTAAAGTCATTGCTGTTAATGGCTACCTATACAGCCTTCAGAGTTTTAGAGCCCATGAGCACCTACCATATGATAAAAACTGCTAAGAAGTTGTAGGAGAGCTTCTAGCTGGTCTGAGTGCAACCCACATGTCTTAAACTCGTTACCGATGAGCATACTAGGAAAATGTGTGGTGGTATTTTAGGAATGAATTTTGGTCATCTTTAATTTATCATATGGAATAGGAAGGCCCTTAAAGTTTGGAAAATGTAAAATATTTCAGTTTCTCAAAGGTAATGGAGTAACAAAGTATAGACTGGTAAAGTAACCTTAATAACAATAGGAAAGCAATTTGTGAATTAGTCATTTGTTCATCAAGAGAAAGCCTGGGTCAGTGAAAACCCATATTTGGTTTGTTTTCTTTAATTTTTTATAACCTCAGAATTGACCTCCACCTAAAGTTGTTGAGACTAATGGTGCCACACACACACACACACAAACACACACACACAAACACACACAAACACACACTGCAAAAGGTTATGAAAGGGTTATTACTAACATAATGAGGCTTTCTGGGGGGAATGGGGTAGCTCCTAAACAGGTTCAAAAACTGTTTGAGAGAGAAATACATTTTTTTGGCTTGAGGTTCTTATGCTGGTTAGGAGCTGGGACGGGGTGAGGGAATCTCACCTGTGGCTTGAACATGCCAGTTTTAAAGGAGACAACACCCAGGCTTTCTTTTTTCTTTTCTTCTCTTTTCTTTTCTTTTCTTTTCTTTTCTTTTCTTTTCTTTTCTTTTCTTTTCTTTTCTGGTGCAAAATGGTGGTTTTATTAAAGCACGCAGACAGGGCGCAAGGCAGAAAGAGCTGCTGCACTGGGGTCTTGAGGTGTAGCTGATTATGTACTCCAGGAGTGGGGGGGGGGGAGTAAGGAAAAGGGAGGTTTCAAAAGAACTTTCATATGCTAAAGAGGACCCACCTACAAGATGCCTACAAGATACCAGAGGTTTTGCCATTGTCGATTTAAGGTTGTTTTCCCCTCTAGCAAGGTATTAACATTAAGATCATTGGGAGATTCCTGGAAGAACGTCCCACCTGTCCCACCCAGGAATGGGGGGTGGGAGGAGGTTGCAGGGTGTCAGCTTGCTTATATGCTTGCCCAGATGTGGGGCCAGAGGAAGGGAGGAAGGAGTAAAGCTTAAAAGCTGTCATCAAACATCAAAGATAGAACCATGCCTTTTATTTGAGCGATGAAACTATTAATAGATAACTTCATTTCACATTTGTTGTTTTAGGATGTTTGTTTTTGCTTTTTCTCTTTTCCCTCTTGCCAGGTATTTTTTGGTCCTATTAATCCAGAATACGTGTTAATTTCCTGAGTGTCCTGAACCTTCAGGTAGTAAGAGCCACATTAAGGACCAACATTTGGCTACAGATTATTAAAGGAGATGCTTCCGTTTTTCCACCCAAATCCTAGGAAATTTTCCTTATCATCTTTTTTCCAGTAGACAAAAGTGCACCCTTTACTGAAAATGTAGTCCTTTCCAGTGTCCCGGGTTTAAATAATGGTCTCATTTTTAACTCCTTACCTTGTGTCTGTTTCTTGAATACTCTCTAAAACTCAGGGCTCTAGGTTCTTAAAACTGACAAATAAGATCAAGAAATAAGTATTTCAGGACCTACTTACCCTTTTCTTTTCTACATCTTCTTATTTTTGACCCCTGGCCATTTAGAAAATGTGTGATTATTATTTAGAAAAAAAAGTCTAGGTTTGAATTCATTTTCAGGACATCTATTTCACAGTAATATTAGAAATGGACATTAATGTCTTCCCATTACATTTCATTTCCCCATTAGGCAAAGTATAGCTAATTCCGAACAAAGCATTTAATAATATCTATTTTGCATATAAGGAGAAATGTCAGAGACATTATAACAGAAACAACATTTGAATATTCCAACTCAAAATACTAATAAATTGTGTATACCTATGTGGATATTTAAGAAATACTTACTTTTCTTTATAGTTTATATGATTTGCAAGACAATCTTTGATTTTTGTTTTATGAAGAATGATAAAATGCAACTTATAAGAGTCCCAATATTTTATGAGTCCCAATATTTTTTCAATGAGTCCAAATTTAGAGTACATGTACATAGATGAGGAATTGTATTGTCTTTTTATTCATTAATTTTTCAAGAAATATTTCAGACACATCCACATGTATGATGAAATGTTCTAAGTCCTGAGTTTATAGTGGCGAGAAATGAGCTCATATAATTTATAGATCTCATAGTGAATAAAATGTTTATGTAGACTTGGGATGTTGTAGATGTTAATATTTTGTATTTTACATTCATCTTGAGGAAACTTCTCAAAGGATACATATTTTTTTCAAAAAAACAAATATAACTAAAATAAAATAGAAATTAGTTTATATTTAGATGATAAGAAAAATGTTTTAAAATAAAGTTACTAAGAATTTTTCATTATCATTTATTAAATTTTAATGATTGAGGAAACTTGAATCATCCAGGTAGAAAAAATATCTTTTTGAAAAATTATATTAACTGGTAATTCATAGAATACATCAAAGAACACACTATCTTTTGCATTTTTCAATATAAGTCTCATTTAAGATTTGCTGTCCTAAACTTGTTAATATATCAATTATTTTATGATAATTTGATGTCGTTGATATGATCAATATTGCAAATATAATACCAATCTGTAATTAACATAGCAGGAGTCTGAAAATAGTCAACTAAATGAGACCCCACAAATGCTGGACTTAGACTTCTTGCTTTTCCTCCAGAAAATGTTAGTGTGTAAAGTTTTAACTTACATTGTATCTTCAAAAGTGTCCATATTTTGGGAACCCATAAACAGAAAAACAATTATGGTGTTATTAATTTATATATTAATTACACCCTGCTACTTTTTGACTGTAGGATCAACTCCAAGCAATTAAAAAGATTTAATTAAATAATTTAATTCCATTGCAGCCATCCCATAAGTAATTTCATAGTTTCCAAAAGCATAAATTAAAAAATGGCTATAGAAAACATCTCTTCAGCAGTAAGATGCTGTAAGTTAAGACGCAGTAAATTATTGGAAAACTTGTAAGGGCAGTGTCATAGCAGTCTCCCGGCAGCATCCCAACCACACTAATGGGAACACTTTCCGAAACACAAATTAACTTTACATTTTGTTGTCAATGGTAATGTTACACTTACTGACATTTCATCCTTTGCTCCTTCAGAGTGGAACTGGAGTTCTAGGAATATCGCTATTGAGGTTTAATTAGAGATCATATATAGTCTTATCCCTCCCCTAAACTCCTGGCATATTTGTTTTTGTTTAAGTAATTAAGTTAGATTTTGGTTTCTTTCACTTTCTATGGATTCTTTTTTTCTATTTTGAAATTTTATTGTCTCCACATTTTACATTTCATGAGAGCTACGGCACTATTATATTGAGTTCTCTTTAAGAGAATACTATACAGTTGTCTAATTCACAATGTAAAGAATGAAACCATGTAAGATGTGGAGTAATAAAAATTATCTTAAATCTTTTGTGTATCATACATTTAAATCTAACGATAAGCAGTTTAGTTATCCTCAAGCAGAGTATTTGTGTTATAACTTACTTAACAATAAAATGTATCTTAGTTCTTTACCTACTTTATATTGGAAAATGTGAATAATTTCTCTAAATACATAAAACAAACACACCCAAAAAATAGAATTTACCTTGACATAAACATGAGGTGAGGTGAAGTAAAGTGTCAGCTGAGTTTTCTAAACTTGAGGGATTATTTCCAATTGTCCTCAGAGCAACACAAACTAGTTTCCTACACAGCCTACACCTGAAATTCTATTTACGTGTATTTCTCTTCATTTTACGTTAACCATTTGCTCTAGACACCTGTTTGATAGCATGCTGACTTGAGGCAAATACATTTTCAATATGCAATCGTGAAAAGAGATTGATACCAACTTGTTAAAGCTACAGATTCAATTACTTAAATGAGCCGCCTGTGTCTTTTACTAATTTTAAGATTGCAAAATAATAAAGTGATCCATATCTAGGAAATGTAGAGAAAATCCATTACATAAATCCAGAGAATCTGTAGTTTCAAGACAGGGCTGACCATCTTCTGTGTCACCTCCTAACTCCCGAAATGATTTCCTACTGACTGGTGCAAAGTTCCTGTCCCTGATTCCTGAGAGTCCTTTGCGCTCTCTGCTCGTTATGACTCCTTCCTGGAGACTTGGAGGACCATGCTACAGTCCAGGGGGATCTTCTAGCACACGAAAAGGTATCCAGGACCCCCACCGTAGTATCTGTTTTGATTGGTTGTTACTTTCTCTATATAATTGTTAAATAGGTTGAGTATCATCCCTGATTGTAAGAGATATAGAAGACAAATTCTACATAATTATTAGCTATATGACCTATTATCTCTGTTATGTATGCCTTAAAAGTGTGACAATGAAAGTATACCAAAATTTGGGTAAATAAACCCAGAAGGGCGTTTTTTAGAATGTCATCTATATTAGTGAGTGTTTCATGTGCACTTGAGAAGAATATATATTCTGCTATTTTTGATAAGTGCCTTTTAAAATATTTTATTTTCTCTAAGAGTTCCCATATTTTTCTGAGAATTTATAATAGCAGTGTTTGCTCAATTTTATTGGTCATTTTTAGTATATTATAAAATACATCTTTTTATGGGACCTAATGGGGTATCAGATTTATTAGATTTAATTAACTGCCCTATATTATAGAGATAAAACCTACTAAGTTGAAATTCATTATTAGATGGCCTAGTTTGGGAGTTCCTATTTATGTTTTCCTCCGTCTCTTTAACTGTGATTTGTCTTTTATGATTTCCTTTTTGTGTTCTAATGTTTAAGTATAAAGGATATGCTACCTTCACAAAATGAATTGAGTTGATTACATCTTCTATGCTTCAGAATAGTTTATGTGAAATGAGGATTAGTTATTTCATAAAAGCATCAAATAACTCTCCTATGAATTATTTGGTTCCAGAAACTTGGTGGATGTAATTTCTTGCCAATTAAAAAATATTCACCAAAGTTGTTGGTCTATTTAGGATATAATTACATAATGAGTAAATTGTGTTCATTCATATATTTTATGATAATCTTCTACTTCAGATGGATTGTCAGATTTGTTGTATGATTTACTGTAGCTATATTTCTTTTTTATATATATATATATATATATATATATATATATATATCTCAAACATATATATAAACATATTTTTTTTTTTTTTAAGATTTTATTTATTCGACAGAGATAGAGACAGCCAGCGAGAGAGGGAACACAAGCAGGGAGAGTGGGAGAGGAAGAAGCAGGCTCATAGCAGAGGAGCCTGATGTGGGGCTCGATCCCATAACGCTGGGATCACGCCCTGAGCCGAAGGCAGACGCTTAACCGCTGTGCCACCCAGGCGCCCCTATATTTCTTATATTTTTAACCTACACAGCACTTGTAAAGAATCTAGTTATATTTATTTCCTGTTTTTGTTCTTTATTCAGTTAAAATTTCCAGACCAGGTGATACTTATTATTATTCTCGAAGAACAATCTTAAAGCTTCTTATCAATTCTTAGTTTTAGTTCACTGGTTTTAGTTCATTGGTGTTTTTGAGTCTTATGTTGGTTTTGTTTTATTTGTCAAACTTTATAAATTGAATGCTTTCAATGTATTTTATTTTTTCCAACAATATATGCAATGCTAGGATTTTTACTTATAGATATTTTAGGGCTATATCCTGTAATTTTTACCATGTAGGATTTAGAGATAGATATTTATTATGTTTACCTACACTCTTCAAAAGGAAGTTGGCCTGCCTTCAGAGTAACCATATTTGCTGTTATCTACAACTAATACTCCAAGGAAGCATTTGACTCAAGTGAGATGATCCCTAAACTGGACGAAACAAACTGGACCAATTTATATCTGTATCTATATATCTGTATGCAAATCTATATCATCCATATCTCTATCTACAATTGTATTCACACATAATACATACACACATGTACATACGTGCCTGTTTGTGTGTGCATGTACATATATATATGTATATATACAGCAATATAGGTTACACATGGATCCATATATATTGCTATATACCATATATATGTTCATATGTACTCAGTTGTACATGTACTTTTTCTTGTATTAAAATGCATCCAAATAAGCATATAGGTCAGAATCTGTATGTTGTTATTCAAAAATTGTCTGTAATTGGACTATTTCTTATTTAAAACATTACTTTTTTACAGATGGTAAGGGGTTGAGATTTAAATACTGACATTTGATTATTCACTTCTAGTATCATAAGATTATGTTGAGAGAATGTGGTCTATATGATGCCACATTTCAGAATTCATTTCTTTATTTTTTTTATTGAGATTTTATTTATTTATTGACAGAGAGAGCGCAAGCACAAGTAGGGGGAGCAGCAGGCAGAGGGAGAGGGAGAAGCAGGCTCCCTGTTGAGCAGGGAGCCTGATACAGGGCTCGATCCCAGGACCCGGGGATCATGAACTGAGCCTAAGGCAGAGGCTTAACCACTGAGCCACCCAGGTGCCCCTAGAATTCATTTCTTTAAATCTATTTTTAGATTCTTTCAATTCTCCAGGACTCTTAAAATGAGTCTATTATTATACTAAACATACTTACTAAATATATTATTGTTTATTTTTCTCTGTTATACAGTAGGACTGTATAGTCTTTCACCAATATTGCATTTCTATCATTTACTTGTGATATTTTCAGTTGTTTTAGTTTATGCATTCTAATAATTACATCAATAACAAATATTCACAATAATCTTCACTATATGCAATATAGTTTATTCATAGAGAATGATGTTATTTTCCTGTATTTATAATTTTTGCATTATTTTGAGTATTAAGTTAATTCTACTATTCCTAATAGGTCCTATATTTGTTTATGGTTTTCTTATTTAAACAATCATAGCCATTTTGTTTTAGATTTATGTCTTGTAAACCGAAATTGAAAACTGGCTTAGTAATAGTGCCTACCTCAAAATCTTACAAACATTGAGAAAATGCATATTAAATTCTTAATGCGTTCTCAGTGCATGGCAGGCATGCAAAAAACCTTACTTTTTCAAAATGTGCATTGTGTTTGAGCAGTACAACTATTTACATTTAACAACCTTTAACTGTTTTAATATTTTATTAGTCTTTCTTCACCGTAATAGTAAACATTTCTGATATCTCACTGTTATGGACTGAATGTTTGCCCCACCTCTTACCAATACATGTGTTGAAATCCTCACCTCTAATGTGATGATGTTAGGATGTGGAGTCTTTGGGAGGTAATTAGGTCATGAGGGGGATTCCTCTTGAATGAGATTAGTTCCCTTATAAAGAAGAGACACAAGAGAGCTCTCTTTCCTCGCCCTCTCTCTTTCTCTTTCCCCCTCTGTCTCCCTCTCCCTTCCTACCCTCGTCCCCACTAGGTGAGGATACAAAGAAAAGAGGGCCATCTGCAAGCTGGGAAAAAGGCTCTCAACAGATATCATATATTGGCATCTTAATCTTGGAATTCCCAGCCTCCAGAAATGAGAAATAATGTTTGTTTACCAGTGTATGGTAATTTCTTACACTATCCTGAACTGACACTCAAGGTTTTACAACAGGGAACATTTATTTCTTATGTTATGTGAGGACTACTGTTTGGCTGTGACTGTCCTAAGCTGTCAGGGTTCAACCCTACTTAGCACAGTACCCTTCCATGTCTTCTAAATCTGAAACCCACCCTAAAGGAGTAGGCATCATCAGGTATGCACGTTCACATGCTGGAGTAAGAGTAAAAGGATGGAGACAGGAAAAAAAAAAAGTGGACAGAGACAAGCCATAAATGTGCAAGTAAAATTTCTGTTTGGAGGGTGCCTGGGTGGCTTAGTCCGTTAAGAGTGTGCCTTGGGCTCAGGTCGTGATCCCCGGGTCCTGGGATCAAGTCCCACATTGGGCTCTCTGCTCCACAAACAGCCTGCTTCTCCCTCCACCTCTCTCTCTGTCTCTCATGAATAAACAAATAAAACCTTAAAAAAAACTTCTGCTCCTTTGATGATGCATACATCAGGTTAAGTCATTTTTCATTGGCCAAAGGAAGTCATGTGGCCAAGCTAAAGATCAAAAGAAAAATATACTCTTTCTACAAGGAAGGATGGCATGGGAAGAAAGAGGAAATAATAATCTTGAATAAATAATATAATTGATCGTAATTGTCTAACATAAAACATCTTCTGCCAAAACATTCCCTATCTTTTCTTAGTTTTTGTCTTCACTATAATACATTAGACATTTGCAATTAAAGGAGTGTTTACATAATATATTTTTTCACCTTTGTACCTCTGTGCTTTTAGAATGCTTTTGGCTTATTTTTTCCTTACGTAGGTACAGACTCTTTGGGACACTAAAATTTTACCCTTGAAATTTACTTGACGGTTCTTTGAATCTAGGAAAAATAATAAAGGCAGATGGAATGGGGAAAAAATAAGAAACATCTATAATAGAGAAAAGGAAATGAAGCTTCCTTAAAATAATAAGCAAAAACAAAAGATAATGACATGAAAGGATCCATTAGTGCTAATAAAAAGGACACTGTTATTTCCTTGATTAGAGTAATTTCAAGAGAGTGACAGGGATGATATTATTCTACAGGATAGATGAGTAAATGAGAAGAGAGGGAGCATAAACAAGTGTAGATAATCTTTCTTAACCCACTACTATTTTCCAGGAGCACGGCACTCAGGTAATGTTCTACCTAGTCTTATACAACCCAATCAGCAAAACATACCCTGAGGTATGGCTCAAAAAAGTTACTTATTTGGGGCACCTGGGTGGCTCAGTCAGTTAGGTGTCTGCCTTCGGCTTGGGCACTGATGCCAGGGTCCTGGGATGGCATTCCACATAGGGCTTCCTCCTGAGCAGGGAGCCTGCTTCTCCCTCTCTCTCTGCCTGCCTCACCCCTTGTTTGTGTTCTCCTTCTCTCTCTCTCTCTGTGTCAAATAAATAAATAAAATTCTTAAAAAAAAGTTACTCATTTATCCAGTGACACACATCTTAGCTTGGAATCAAATCCAGCTATAAGTACTTCTAAAACCAGTCTTACCTTAAACCTCCCTTCTCTTCCTTACTTACAAAAGACCTCAGATTCTTCATCTAGAGGTAAAGGGACTATGATAAGATGGCATTATTTACATCCTTCCAAGCCTAGATAACCATAGGTTTCATAGATAAACTCAACTCTATCAATATTTTTTAATCTTCCAATATAACTCTACAACTTATTTATCTAGGAATTTGTTTATTTTGAAGGACATTCTCATATTCAGATCAGAAATTTGACATACTATGTTCACATCATTTTGAGGAGCTGAAGGCCACCATCATGCTGATTTCATTTGAATCGTTAGGGGGAGAAACCAACAGTTATTTGTGTTGAACTTGCTACAGTGTAATTGCTGTTTGAACTGCAAATATTAATTATTTTAAATGAAATTATTATTTCTTGAGTGTTGTTAAATATCTTTTTGTGTTTGTTATTTTATAAAAAATTGTGACAGGAATGCCTGGGTGGCACAGCGGTTAAGCGTCTGCCTTTGGCTCAGGGCGTGATCCTGGCGTTCCGGGATCGAGTCCCACATAGGGCTCCTCCGCTGGGAGCCTGCTTCTTCCTCTCCCACTCCCCTGCTGTGTTCCCTCTCTCGCTGGCTGTTTCTCTGTCACATAAATAAATAAAATCTTAAAAAAAAAATTGTGACAAAGCGGAATATACATTTGGCTGTGTTTGATTTTAAAAAATCTTAAGAATTAAATGAACTACATGCTTTAATGAAGCAGAGGCTGTAGGGGAATTAATCCTTCTCTGGGAATAAATATTTTCTGTTACTCCACACCTTTTCTATTTTAACCCCCACAAATTTTCCTGCAGCAATTTCTGTGTATCCACTATTAGATTTAATCATTGAGCTATAGTGGTTATTTAGGATTTCTTTAGTCTAGTTTTGTGGTAATCTTTTATTATTTATTTAATTTTGTTATTGTTGAAAATTTTTAATTAGGTGTTACCTACATTTACATTAATCAAGCCCCAGTACTGTGTAGGAATAAAAATTTAAAGTAAGTTTATTATATCATTGATACATTGCTTATCAAGACATTAATAGAAACTGTATTCATTTATCAACCAAATAATCCTAACCTTATTATGACATTTCTTTTTGAAAATAGTGAAGCAGCAATTCGAGTTTTTAAGAAACACACAGTATGATTTATTTTTCTTGGAGACAAAGAGAATTTAAACATTTCTGTGAAGTTGTAAATAATGTTTACATACAACATAATATAACTATTTGTAAATAACTTGAAAAATGCAAGACTTGACAAATGTCAATTAAGGCTGAAGAAATTATAACTACAATGACGTTTCAGTTGTATTTAATAACCAACAGAAAAAAAAAACATTTAATAAGCTGCCACTCTGGGAGGTTGGTTTTGGGCAATTTTAAAATAATATTTATTCATTAATGCACTCTAATAAACCATAACCATGAAATTTCAAGTACAAGAGTAGATCATTATTACTGCATTCAACACCACATTACTGATGTAACTTAAAGCCCATCAATATTTCTTTGAAAATGAGTTTTTCAAAATGTAGTTTTAAATTATGTTTGAAATTATAAACTGATATTAAAAATATGATAATATGTTTAACTTAAATATGTAAAAAATAAAGCTATCAGGTAACCTGATCCATAGCCATGTAATTAATTTTTCTTGGCCAGTAAACTGATAGCACAATCATTTCTTATCCATACTTGACCAGCCCTCCAACTGTGGGACTACGATACTAGTTTGAATTAAACTTTTGAAAGTTCTAATAATGAAACATTTTAAAAGCATGAGTTCTTCTGTTTTATTATTTAAAGATTTTTTCCTTAAGTTTATTCCTTATTTCCCTACATAAAAAGTTTTCTGAGAAATAGGATATATATTACCAAGATTTGATTGAAAAATCAATTGAAAAAAAAAAAGGTTCAGAATAATTACCAAGGAGTCTTTCTAATTGTACCTTTCAGAAATTAATGTGTTATTTTATGTGTATTACTCTGAAGTTTTCTTTTCAATGAAGATGTGTTATAAATATATCTCAGTAAATATAGGTGAGCTTCAGTTTCTAATGGTTACTATACCAGCATTCTGTAATACAGCATACCATTATTTACATCTTCCCTTATTGTTAGTCATTAAGGATTTCTGTTTTAAAGTGTGAAATTTAATGTTTAATAAGTACATTTGTTTTCATATCTTTGTATACATTTAAGAAGTGTATGTATACATGTAAGAAGTGTATGTTTTACATTCATAAAAGTGATATTGCCAGATCATGGTTGAATGTATTTACATTTTAATACTATTAAATTGCCCTCTAAAAACAGATTTGACCAATTTATACTCTGCTGTAGGTCAGTTTTCTTTTTTATAGGAAAAAGATTCTGACACACATCATTTGCAGATAGATTATTGGGCAATAGTCTCAGGAACAAATCCTATAACAGGGTCGTGGAAGCATGATTAGAGGAAGAATTTGAACCAATGTGCAGTTGCAACAAATGCCTTAGACAATCCCACAGAAATTATGAAATTTGATCTGGCCCTTCATCAATTGTACCCAATTGATACAAAAGAACTAGGTTTTGTAATTCCCATATCTATTTGTCATTGGAAACAAGATGCCCTCAAATAGGGGGATAACCTTGGGTGAAGCAGCCACCCTGGCTAAAGGCAACTGTTGGGAAAGGAGTCAGATGTGGACTTTTACCTGACTATACTCCTGGCCACTGGGGACTGAATGCCTTGCTCCTAGAAGGTGGCATCTGGAAGGTACATCGTAGCACACACTATACTCTATCCTATGTGCCACTCAGATCTACTTGCTTCATGTAATGAGTACAGTACACTTGGTATCAGCTTTTCCCTCTTATCTGATTATAGGAAATGATTTCACTGTTATCTTACGTGGTGCTGTTTCTAGTATTTCCCCAATAAGGATTGTTGGTGTTTCATGTTTCCAGGATATACACTCTATTAATAAATGAAATTTATTTTCTTCTATATCAGCTTTGCTAAAAGTTTTTATAAATTTTGGGAGTTTAATTTTATCAGGTGCTTTTTAAACATGATTACTGCCTTCCATTTTATTCCTTCAATTAATAGTCTAGATTAAATTAATATTTTTCAAATGTTGAGCCATCCTTGTATTTCTCGACAAATTCTTAGTTGATAATGGGTTATTCTATAAATACACATTTTTTAAAAAAGATTTTATTTATTTATTTGACACAGAGAGAGATAACCAGCAAGAGAGGGAAATCAGGCAGGGGGAGTGGGAGAGGAAGAAGCAGACTCCCAGTGGAGAAGCCTGATGTGGGGCTTGATCCCAGCACTACGGGATCACGCCCTGAGCCAAAGGCAGACACTTAACTATTGAGCCACCCAGGCACCCCTATAAATACACATTTTTGTATTTAAGAACAAAATCCTATATATTTGTAAGTAAAATTAGTCTATGTTTCCATTTTCTTTATATCACTTCATTGCTTGGTTTTGGTATGAGAGTTATCCTAACCTAATAAATGATCTAGAAAATGACCCGTTGTTTTCACCATCCTGGACAGTTTATAAAGTATAGATGCTGTATCCTCTTGATGGTTCTGTAGCTCACAGAGGTCAGAGTCCAGACCTCGTAACTTTTTTTTTTGAGATTAATCCTTAAATATTTTTAAATGTTCCTCTGAGTTAATTGTCTATTCTACTTGAAATACTCCTGATTACTTCTATTTATATATGCTTTTATACTCTACTGTTTAGAATATTTACATGGTAACTATTAATCACAAAATATATCCTATGTGCCTCATACCAGCATTTCATTGGGTATACAGTTGCTTTCAGTAATTTTAATGACTTGCTGCAAATCTATACAGAGTTTGTGCTAGAACTAATCCAAATGTCCATTCCTTTGAGCAATCATTTGTTCAATTCAGGAAAGCTTAACATTCTGTGGGAATAACACTGTAAGAGCAATTAGTGGCTTCCACTACTGAGCCTGCTGCTGTTAAGCAAGCCACTCAATTTTTATGGGTTTATTTCGTAATATACATGATTAGATAAATTTTGTAAATCTTTTTAGTCTATTGACTACTATTTCTGATACAAATGTTATTTGAAAATGTATATAATTTGAAATCTAATGTGAGAAAATATTTTATAGTGAAAGAAAACTCTTTTGAATGATATTCTTGCTTCTTAAGATATAGAAATTTGGCTAAGGAGACATCTGTTACATTTTATAAGCAAAATTAAAAAACAATATTATAAACTTTGAATTATAGTTAAATATTCTCAACTAAAAGTAATATTGTGAAATACAGAAAAATCATTAATTTTTTTCCACTGTTAACTCATTCAAACTAACTGATTTTTAGAATATTATTTTAGAAATAGTAACATATATGTGTGAATAAAAGATGTATTTATGGTGAAAGTCCTTAGTTATCAAATGTGTTATCAATAGACTCATTATTCAGAGTATCATAGATTCACCTTAAATTTATAATATTTGAAGGTATTTTTCCCAACGTAGTACAATAGTAGACATCATATGGAGATATTTTCATTTAATTAACTTTTTCAGGATTTATTTAATATTTTCATTGTTTCGTCTGTTTATTATAATTTAAATGGTAGGTGTTTGAATTTATGTGGCTATGCAAATGACTATAAAATACTATCTTTGAAGCAAATTATGCAACATGGGAATTTATGTAGCCTTCCCTGAAAAAAATTACATAAAACAAAAGCAAATTTGCATGTTTTGTTCTTTAAATCCATTCATGAGCTAACAAAAAAAACCATTCAACTTATAATTTATAATAAATACATATAGGAAAGCCATGATGAGAATAAAATATCCATTCTTAGGGTTCTGTCCTAGAGGAATTTATTAACCTACCATAGAGAATGTTTATACTTACATGACTCAAAGAACTTAATTTTATTTTATTGTATTTATATTACATTGTTAATTTTAAGATTTATTTTCAAGTACAAGGGGGATTATGAGCTCCTTTCCAAGAGAATTCTACTGTACAATAGACATTTTCACATTTTATTTTCTATTCTATTCATTTTGGTTATTTGCATATTTTTTTATTGTAGGCTTTCTCTGAATCTAATTAGTGTCGCAAGTTAATGTAATGGCTTAATTTAATGGAAGCTTAGAGTCCAGTTCCCCGAGTAAGAATTATATGTGTTCCTATGGAAAATACTGTAAGTTATATCATGATAACATATTTATTTTTATTCCTCTTAGGAGTAGAAATATGTACCTTTTCCCCATTCTTGGGATTTACAGGATAAATGAGTACAATAAATGACCCCTTGGTATGCTTAGTATTAAAATAATCTTAGTACTAAAACAATAGTTCTGAAGACTTTGGAAATGGGCTTATATGTATGATCCTGGAAAGTGAAAATATAAGAAAAATATTTAAATAGAATACCTGATTACCTGACTGGTAGAAAAATAACAAATCAGGCTGGTGGGAAAAAAAATAAATTAGTCAGATAAACAGAAAGCAAAAAAGACAAGTGGGGAGGGAAGAAAAGAAAAGAAAAATGCTTAATGGTAGTTATTGGATTGGACCTGGTTACAGAGGAACTTTATCTTTCTCTAAATTGGGAAAGTATTTTTAAACATATATATATTAACAGGAAACATATACAGCAAAGGTATATGCATACACTAAGATCATTACCACAAATATCCATCTTCACCTCTTCTCCATGTGTAGCAGAGGTATGGCTAACTAAATCTGGACTTTTGTCCTTGTTAAGCACTTGAAGCCATCCTGACACAAGATAGTGAGGTAACACCTGCATTTTGTGTATGACCTTATGGAATCTATAATTGTTCTTGTAACACCCATAAAAGGATAAAACTGTTACAGTTCTCCAGAGCAACTAATATATGCAAGCCTGAAGGGTTCAAAAATGAAATATTTACCCTTTGTCTCCTTAACTGGGTGTATTAGTTTCTTACTGCGGCTATAACATATTGCCAAAACTTAATGGCTTAATACAATACAGATTTCATTATCTTAAATTCTGGAGGTCAGAAGTCTGAAATAGGTCTCACTGGGCAAAAATTAAACTATCAACAGGGTTGTACTGCTTTCTGGAGGCTCTAGGGGGATAATCTGTTTTCTTGTCTTTTCCAGATTTCAAAGGCCTACCATTTTCCTTGGCTTGTGGTCCCTTCCTCCATCTTCAAAGTTAGCAGCATAGTATCTTTAAATCTCTCTCTGGCTCTAACCTCCTGCCTCTCTCTTCTACATTTAAAGGACCCTTGTAACAATACTGAGTTTATCTCTATAATCCAGGGTAATCTCTTTATTTTAAAGTCTGCTAATTAGCAGCATAAATTCCATATACAACCTTAATTCTTATTGGCATGTAACAGAATGCATTCACAGGTGTTCAGGATTAGGATATGATTGTCATTTAGGGTATCCAATATTTTACCTAGCATATCATGTTGTATTGCCTTGTCATATTATTACATTTTTAATAACTTTAGAGTTGGCCAAGGGAGTACTAAACACACCTGCTGTAGGATGACCAAAGACATGTATGAGAAGAAACACTGGGCTGGGAGTCAGAAGGTGTAAATTCTAATTCTAATTCTTCCCTTGAAGATATGCATTATTTCCACAAAGTCACACTGATATCTGTGAGCCTAAATTTCCAAATATGTGTTAGGTAATCTCCATATCCTCATGAAGCTCTATGATAGAACTGGTATTTATGGGAAAGAAAGAACGTCCAATCAACCAAGAGGCTTGTAAAATCAAGACTAAGTAGACAGTAGTAGACTTTGAGGATTACAAGTTCCAAGACTCCACAGGGAAACACAGGTGATTTTTTGACTCTCAGAATCAGAAAAAGAAAAAAAACAATCCCAAACTCTGGATTGTTTTGCCATTTTCTGAGCCATACACTGAGAGACAATGCAACATCAGGAGGCTTGCACATACCCCAAAAGAACTTGATTTAATGACAGAGAAGAGCTTGGGATTAAGTGTGTTTTCTAACCCCTCCAAAAGGCAGTGCACATTATGTGATCAAAAGAAGTGAAGATCCAACCTTCATGGAAATGTCCATAGTTTGGGTACAGAGAGGTTAGGAAGCCCAAGCATGCAGACAAATTCTAAGATAATTGAAAACTTCGCTGTCTGAGCAATAGAATCGGACACATCTTAAGGATTTTTGATGGATGAAGTGAATGAACATTCAAAGGCTGAGAAGGGCCCTGAGGTTTTCATGGACAATTTAACCCAGTCTTCATAAATATATAATTAAATTTCTCATTATGGCACTATAAAATTAATCTCAATATAAGATTCTTATACTGTGTTTAGATAGTTCTGACATGCCTTGGATTAAGGAATAAGCCATCAGAAAATGTTATGTAAACTGACTACCCTTAGTATTTGAGAAAAACAGCACACACAAGCACATTTATAAGTGTGTGTGCTTTTGTGTATATGCATTAAAGTAATATTTATATCTGGCTTACATAATTAACACACGACTGAAACTGATTTATTAGTATTCCAAAATAACGAATGTTCAAATTTACTCTGCAGGTCAGTGGCACCTTACAAACAAAGGACTTTCATTGAGTTACAGATAGTAGAGATCAAGACTGCCTTTTCTCTATGAATATTAGGGATTAGAAAGACCCAAAAGACCCAAAATGTTTAGAATAATGAGATGTTTGGTAAGCAGGAGGATAGAGTTAGAGAATTGAGGAGCACATCAGGCTACTTCTGGATACCACAGGACATTTTGGAATAGCTTCATGTTCATAACCAGGAGTTGAAATCAGGGATTCAGGCTGCTTCTCAAGACTTAATTCCGAGATCTACAGATGAGGCCATGCTCTCAAACATATTCTCTAAACACAACTGTGTTGCAATGACTAGAGCTGCAAAAATATTCTGTATTTTCTAGTGTCCAGAGGGTATAATAATGTTGGAGAGAGAAGAAAAAAATGAAGATTCATATTTATTTCCTTCACCTTTCAAAAGTAGTTTACAAATTAAGTTATTTTCTCATATTTCCTTTACCAAATTGTATCATACATCCTAAAGGAAATGCACAGAGCCTAAAAGATAAAATAACACTTGTACACACCAGAACAGACTAATAAAACGCCATCCTAAATTTCTTGACAAGGAAACCACCGAAGGCTAGAAATAGTTGAGTGTAGAAAAATGAAAAACTGAGGAGACTCAGATGACTTTCTCATAAGGCTATTTTATAGCATGATTTATGGACTGAGGACTAAGTAAGCCCTACTGAGTGTATATTCAATCACAGCAACCGTAAGTCACAATGATGCCCTCACTAATGATCAATCCAAAGACTGTGCATGTATATTTTTAAAATAAAAGCTATACATATCTAAGTCTGCAACTTTCTAATGGATCACTTTAATTACTCCAGGCTTAGAATATATTTATTGGGTACCCTGAGCATCAAAAGCCATTTATCAGGTAACATATGGCTTCAATGGTTCTGACATTAATAGATAATTGATTAGCAAGACTTGTAGACAGAGGTTTCTCTGTTTGCCACTTAGCAAGCTTCCTATTTATTTGTTCATTTTTAAAGATTTTATTTATTTGAGAGATAGAGTGAGAGCATGAGTTGGGGGGAGGGACAAAGGGAGAGGGAGAAGCAGACTCCTTGCTGAGCAGGGAGCCCTACATGGGGCTTGATCCCAGGACCCCAAGATCATGACCTGAGCCGAAGGCAGAGGCTTAACTGACTGAGCCACCCAGGGGCCCTGCAAGCTTTCTATATAATAGGTATTTAGCCAAATATTGTAGGCGTAGAACAGGGTTCCTCAGAATAGCAATCAAAGTATTGATCCCTGAATAGACCTGTTTGCATCATTACTGCAAATTTTTACTAAGCATACCTTTAAATTGTTTTTTTAATTGTAGTCAGATGACATTGTTGGTAGCTCATTAGAAACACTTGTTGACCATTATTGTATAAAGTTAACTATCAGTTTTTACTAAAAATGCAACTATCATACTATTTTCATAAATGAAAGCACACTCTTAATATTTGTTCTACCCTAAATGGAGACCACTAAAGTGAAAACTATAGAAAAAATGTCAGTAATCTGAAAACTAAATAGCAAGTATTATGTAAACTAGTTGATGCAATTCCAAGTGGTTATAGATTCTGGTATTTTCCTTTCAATAAAGCTAAGAAAGAAACTTCTACCTTTAATGTAAACGTTTATTCTTTAAATTAGCAACAAAGACAAGAATATTACTTAATTTTCATTGTGTTCATATTGGACATTTCCTTTGGCACAATTTCAAAAGATTAATTAATTGACAATATAAAATTTCTGATGGGATAGGCAATAAAAATATGATACATTTACTGCGTATTTCAAATAATGATGGGTCATTTTTCATTAATAGATATTAAAGCTGTGTTATGGCATATCATGTCTTCTGAACAGAAAGAAGCTTATTTCTGTGGCACGATTTTCTGAAACAAGTGGTAGGGCTACATAGTAAGAGATGAAAAAACCACAATACCAACATTTGCTTCTATTCTAAAGGGAGGAGAAAGACATAATGAGGAGGGAGTTTGCTGATAAAGAATGAGCAAGGGAAGAGTAGCTGTCTAGTTGTTCTTAGGAGGATAAATAATGTTCTGAGACACTGAGTGCAAAAACAACAAAGAACAAGCTGGAATAAAAAGTGCCTTGGCCATCTGTTTGGCTGGTAGAGTGAGACATGATTAAATAAAGCTTTTATACTTAAAAGTAAATAAAAATTATTGGCTTTATTTAGTACCATTAGTATATTACATGCACACACACAAGCTAAACATCAAACATAATCTAGTGCTTTATTCAGACAAAGAGGAATGCATGATGATTCTCTTCCTTTTCCTGAATTTTTAGTAGGAATTTGAGGATAATAAGCAAAATAGATAGACATCTATATATAAACTGTAGATTTATTCCTCTTGTTAGTCTGTTATGAGACTTGCCTGGATTTCTACAGGTTCCTCCCTTTTAAGAATTTTATGGTACTAAACAGGAACTATATTCCACCCCACAATGAAAAATATCTACAAACTCGTATCTTCCAAATTATGCACATATTTATCCATTTGTTCATTTCAACAGATATTTACTGAAGGGCTGCTTCAGATACTGTTATAGGAACTGTGGATATAGCATACTTCAGAAAGTCCTTGGAGTTGCCATTTGCCACAAATGCAATAAAAAATGGTCAAGAAAAAATGCAGCCAATCAAAATCATCCTCAGATGATGCAGGTATTAGATTTTGCAGACACAGACATAAAATAAAACAGTATTATAAACATGATTAATAATTTAAAAACAATTTTTTTCTTTTTATTATTATTTTTTAAGTTATGTTCAGTTAGCCAACATCATTAGTTTTTGATGTAGTATTCACTGATTCATTAGTTGTGTATAACACCCAGTGCTCATTGCTCATCACAACACATGCCCTCCTTAATACCCATCACCTGGCTACCGCATCTCCCCACCACCCTCCCTTCTGTAACACTCAGTTTGTTTTCCGGAGTCCAGAGTGTCTCATGGTTTGTCTCCCTCTCTGATTTCTTCCCGTTCAGTTTTCCCTCCCTTCCGCTATGGTCCTCCACACTATTCCTTATGTTCCACATATGAAGAAACCATATGATGATTGTCTTTCTCTCCTTGACTTATTTCACTTAGCATAATCTCCTCCAGTTCCACCCATGTCAATGTAAATGGTGGGTATTCATGCTTTCTGATTGCTGAGTAATATTCCATTGTATATATGAATCACATCTTCTTTATCTATTCATCTGTTGAAGGACATCACTACTAGGTATTTATCCCAAAGATACAGATGTAGTGAAAAGAAGGGGCATATGCACCCCAATGTTCATAGCAGCAATGTCCGCAAAAAACATTTTTTTCAATTATTAAAGTAAAATATGAGTATAATGAATGAACAAATAGGGACTTTCAGAAGATAAATGAAAACTTAAAAAATGGGATTTCCAGAACCAAAAACTATGATAATGAAATTTTAAAATATCCTAGATGACCTTCACATCCAATTGCAGATAGCATAGAAAGACAATGATATTAAGATCACCAGAAATATTCTGTGAAAAACAAAAAAAATACAGATTGAAGAAAAAAGAACAGAACCTCATGGGCCTGTAGAACAATGTCAATAGTCAGCATGCATAAAATTTAAGATTTGGAAGAAGAAGAGATAATACTGCAGAAAATATTTGAAGAAATAATGGTTAAAAATATCCCGAATCTAGTGAAAACAACTTAGAGATTTTAGAAGGCTCCTGGCTGAAAAGAGGTATTTTTAGTTAATCCAAAGTTGTGGCAATCTATCACCAGGAGGCCTACAATTCACTAAAGGGGATTCTCTAGGTTAAAAAATATGTAATAAGATGGAAACCAGGTTCTTCAAGAAGAAATGATGAGTAATGGTAATTTTAAATATAAAAAACTATATTAATCTTTTTCTTCTCATAATATGCTTAAAAGAATACAATTTAAACAAAAAATAACACTATAAATTGCAATTGAAAATATATATAGAAGAAAAAGATTAACATAAGAATTAAAATAAGGAAATAAATGGCATAATACTGTTATAAAGGTATTACATTTACAAAGTGGAATGTGAGATGTATAAGTTGTTAAACATGAAGTGAGAAGTTGGAAGTGTGAAATAGGAAGTGACAAATGTCAGGTGTGAAGAGTGAAATGGTACACTATTAAGTCTAAAAGATGTTAATATTTTACAGATGCCTATTATTGTTCATAAAGCTACCACTAAAAATAAAAATAATACAATGTGATATACCTAACTGATATTTAAAATTAGCCAATTACATGCTATTTATAAAAGGTAAAATAAAAGTTTAAATATAAACTTATATTTATATTTTTAAATATAAACTTTCAACAGGGTGAAAAAAAGGTAAAAAAGTACACTAGAAAAACAGTACAAATAAGAGGCCTTGTATAGCTATATTAGTATCAGAAAAAATAGACTTCAAGACAAGAAGCATTACGAGAGCAGCGGTAAATGAAGTAATTCATTATAAAGGTATTACAATCTTTAATATGTATGCTCTTAATAACAGTTTCAAAATTCATAAGGCACAAACTAATAGATATGAAGGAAGAATAGACATTCTAAAACATACTGAGAGATTTTAACTGACTTTTAACAGTAATTTTAACTGCCTTTTCTCATATTGAACAACAATAATTATTAACTATAATAAAAATCTGAATGACACTACTATCTAAACTCTAATGATATTTAGACAATATTACACCTAAGTCACTGATTGAAAATACACATCCTCTCAAATATATATAGAACATTCACCGAAATAGACTACAATGGCCATAAAAAATTCAGTTCTCCACAGGCAATGAAGTTAAATTAGAAATCAATTTAAAGAAGGTATTTAGAAATCCTTAAATATTAACTACACTATTAACTCATGAATCAATCAAGTAGAAATTATACTGTTATAATTACTCCTTAAGAAATTAAAGTGAGTGATTTCCACTTAATTTTTTAATTGAGGTATAATTTACACACAATATTATATTAATTTCTGGTGTGTAACATAGTGATTTAACATTTGTATACATTTGTATATATTGCCACTTAATTTTATGAGAGCAGCATGATACTGATACCACAGTTTTCACACACATTATTGAAGGAAAAATATAGCCAAATATCCTTCATGATACAGATGGAAATATTTTCAACAAAATAATAGCAATCTAGTAATACAAAAACACTAATACATTATGACCAAATAAGATTTATCCTATGAATGCAAGTTGAGTTTAGCATTTGAAAATCAATCAATGTTATTCAACATATTAATAAAATAAGAAGAAAATTTGTGATTTAAAAAAAACATTCACCAAATGAAAGAAAATTTTCTCAACTAATAGAGGAGATCTATAAAAAATATATATAGTTAATGACTAAATGACTTTCTCTTATTATTGGGGATAAGCAAAAATGTATATTCTGCTACCTCAATCAACACTGTTTTGGAGATTCCAGCTCATGAAGTAAAACAAAACAAATATGATAAATATAAAAGGAAAGACTGTTCAGCTATGTCTATTTGAAGGTCATATATTTGTCTCTGTAAAAAAAAAAAAAAACGAAACAAAAAAAACCCCCAAAACCTTAAGTAATCAACCAAAAAAATTTTTTAACTATAAATCTAATGTTAATTTAACGATATTGGAGGATACAAGGTCAAAGTATAAAGAAATTGGTTTTTTCTTCTCTTTCTTCATCTATAAATTCTATTAGAAAAATAGAAAATCCTTGTGATTTTTTAAAATGACCATTCCATTTTTATTCATGTATTGATTACCCTTAATTCATAAAACATATATTTTATGTACTTTTACCTATCAGACTCTTCAGCTCATTAATATCCATGCATTTCTCTCACCCTCTGACAACGTAGACTTTTTTGTTTTACATTATGTTGATATTTTAAACACTTTACTCGGTATAATATACCTACACAAGGGTTTCTATATCATAAATGATTAAAGAAATTCCACAATACAGTTGCGTAACAAATTTTCGTCAAGAAACTGAGCATTACCATATCCTAGATTTCCATCCAGTAACTGCAACTGTTTGCATCACTTTCCTAACTTCTAACAATTTATTTAATTTGCTTGTTTTTAATTTTTATATGAGTGTGAATCATAAGGTATATGCGCTTCTGTGTCTGATTTCTTTGGTTTAAAATTGTGAGATTCATCCATTCTACTGCATGTAATTGTTGACAACTCATTTTCATTGATACATACAATTCTATTATGTTAATTTACTATAGTTATTTTTCCATTATAATATTAATGGACATTTGCGTTTTTTTTTTGCCAGTTTGTAGCTATTATGAATAAAGCATCTGTGGGCATTCTTACACATGTCCTTGGTGAATATACACTCACTTCTCTAGGAAGATAACTAGGTATGAATTGCTAAATCTGAACATATACACAAATTGAGCTGCAGTAGATTCTGACAGTTTTCCAAGGTGGTACTAATAGTAATCTTACAGCCTTGTATGAGCATTTCAGTTACGTCAAATTCTTGCCAACCTTTGGCGGTTTCCATCTGTTTTATTTTAGCCATTCTTGTTGGTTGATATATTTTTAATGCTTCAGTCACTGTGTATTTAAAATAACAATGGATTTAACAAGAACATTCACTCACAATGATCTCCCATATGTACTTCCTCCTGGGTACATTTCTGTGTTAGTCTACTAAGGCTACCCTAACAAAATACCACAGAGAGGTGACTTAAATAACAGAAATTTATTTTCTCACAGTTCTGGAGGCTAGAAGCCTGAAATGACATCATCAGGGTTGATTTCCAGTATGGCTTCTCTTATGGCTAGTAGATTATGCCTTCTTGCTGTGTTCTAACATAACCTCTTTTCTGTGTGCATGCACATGTCTGTTTCTCTTCTTGTAAGGGCATGAGTCCTCTTGGATTAGGGCCCAACACTTGTGACTTCATTTAACTCTAATTATCTCCCTAAAGCCTTCATTTCCAAATACAGCCACTGTGGGGATTAGGGCTTCAATATAACAATTTTGGGGAAGAGGATACAATTCAATTCATAACAGTTTCTCTTCTTGCTAAAGTACATCTCCCAAGAGATCTTCAATAAAGCTTATTCAATATTAAGATTTTATTTATCCTTAAGTTTACATAAGCTTTTAACTTGATGAACAATTCAAAATTTTAATAGACTTTGCAACATTATTGTATTGTTTTCTTGTGCTCAGGGTGCTGTTAATACCTGATTCCCTCTTTTTATTTCCTACCTGGGATTCCATACTTGCTATCCTCCTACTCGGTTCTATTTGTTTCTTCTTTCATCTTCTAGCAAACTATATTATTTACTGAATTATTATATATATACTGCTTACTTTATTCCTCCTTTCTAATGTAGAAGCTTTAGCAGGACGTAAACCTTTGATGTTCTATTCACTAATGTGTTCCATGCACCTGAAAAGTGAATCTAGCCCACAGTATGTTTTCTTTTTTTTTTTAAGATTTTTAAAAATTTATTTGTCAGAGAGAGAGAGAGAGATTCAGAGCACAAGCAGGGAGAGCAGCAGACAGAGGGGGAAGCAGACTCCCCGCTGAGCAGGGAGCCCAATGCAGGACTTGATCCCAAGACCCTGGGATCATGACCTGAGCTGAAGGCAGTCGCTTACCCAAGGTGTCCCTACAGTATATTTTCAATAAACAGTTTTTGATATGAATAAAAAGTGAACTTTCACATGGAATTATCTGCTGACTTGCCTTTCAATGTGTACTATAAGGAATACAGGAAAGCACGGGAACGTGTACTTTGTGCTTATCAAAGTGAATTTAGGGAGAAGAGAATCACACTTAAAGATAAAAACTTCAAGTGTGGCAACCTGGTACTAATTACTTCTTTACCCAGTACCTTCCTCTCAGTGAGTATTTCCATACCACCAGTCCCACCAGTCAGGGCAATGCATTCTTCCAGGGCTTGCCTAGTTCCTAGGATTCAGCATAGCTGGAGAGTAAGAGTTTGCTTGCCAGCCACAAAAGACATTATCTCTAACTACCTCTCCTTGTTCCTGTCATCATCACCACTATTGCTTCTAGCTGGTACTAGGCTGAGTCTTCTGTTTAGCATGAAGTGGAGCAAGGAATTATTTGCTAAGGAAAATGTGGACTACTATCCACACGCCTGTTCCACATTCATGATACATTGCGGTTTTTCACTTCATCTGCAATACCCACTGCCATTCCTACACAGACTCATAGAGACATAAATAGAACTAGCAACTTCCTTTTTCTTTAAAGAACTCTCCTAGATTTAATGGCTGGGGAAAGAACCCAAAAGCCCATGCTGATTTGCCACTTTCCACAGCAAACTTCCAAATAGCAAAACTCGAGGCCAGATAAAAATGGGCTTATGTCTTCAAGATCCCGATGGGAAATAACTATTACTGAAGGATCCCAGATCAAAGAAAGCTATTCTTCAAGACTGAGGGTAAAAAAAAAGATTTGAAGACACGGAAAGACTGCAAGTTTAGTATTCATAAATACTCACTGAAAGAAACACAGAAAGATTAACTTTGGTAAACAGGAAATCAAATAAAGACGTAGTATCAAAAAGTCACAGTGAGCACAATAACAGAAAAATTGGTGAATCAGTTGTCATTTTCATAAATTCAAATGTGAGGATGTGTGAAAAATTAGTTGAGCCTAAAATACTAGATAAAAATAATGTAAGAAGAAAGGATCAGCAATTTATAGAACATTCTGATTTATGAGAATAAAAATATTAATAGAATTTAGGCATTATTAAAATATGTATTAAAAATGTAAAAGCAGGGGAAGAGTTAAGATGGCAGAGTAGTAGGGGGACCCTGAGCTTGCCTCTCCCTTGAATATAGCTACATCAACATCAAATAATTTTGAACAACAAGGAAATTGATCTGATTAAGAAAACAATCTGCACAATTGGAGGGAGAGAATGTAGCAGATGCAAGCTTGGAATACATCAGCTGTGGTGCTGCAAGCGGAGGAAGCCCTTTTCACAGACAGAAGTCAGGGAGTGAGGGAGAGAGTGAGACAGTAGGAGAGAGGGCAGCAGGCAGGGTTCACTCAAGACACTGTGACGTGGGGATCCCCTGGGTTGCGCTGGGAGAGAATGCTCCCCTTCCTGGAGTACATTTGGAAGAAGGTATATTGCCTCTTCAAGGACAAAGGGACTACTGGGCTCCATTGAGCAACTATTTAACAGCAGGGGACAGAGGCGCACACAGAGGACAGATAACCTGGTCGCAGCTTTTCGCTGCGCTCCACCATAGACTCCAGGCACCTATGCAGCCATGCCACCACTTTTCTCAGACAGAACAGAGCTGGGCACAGCACTGTGATGCTTTCCTCCAGGGTAGGGGAGCAGGTCCATGCCTTGCTGTGTCCTTTAAGATTTGGAGTTTTTAATCCCAGCAGCTCGCCAGAGAGAAAACATAGGAGAACTGTGGCACCAGGACCAGGCATGCCAACAGCCCTGGCACAGACAGGTTGAAGGCAGGGATCTGATGAAAGCCTGGGATACAGGAGGAGAGATTATTCACTTTTCTGTGAGGGCCTCCTGAACAACAGTGGCCATGAGTTACCCTCCCAGGGGGCCAGAGAACAAGGTGATGCCATCTTCCAACTCCTCCCCCCTCCCGCCCTCCAGCAGTGAGACTTCAGTGAGCAAAACAGCGCCCCCAGTGGAGGCTGGAGCTGATTACTCCAAACCCTGCCCCCCGCCCCAGCTCCCTGCACCAGGCAGAGGCATCTTTATCTGTGCAGGTCTGACTGTGAGCCAGCGCAACGGACCTATTCCTCAGAAGACCAACACAAGCCCTCCGCATGTACTAGGTCTACTGATCACAGAGTGCTCCAAAGTGTCAGCTTCAGTTCTGGTAGAAATCAGATAAGGCTTTTTTTTTTTTTTTTTTAATTTTGTTATTTTATTATTTTTTTCTTTTTTCTTTGGAATCAGGCTTATAGTTGATGGTTGGTTGGTTGGTTTCTTTCCTTTTTTCGGTTTTTTGATCAAGCTTTTTTTTTGTCATTTCATTTTTTACTTCTTTCTTTTTCTTTGGAATCAGGTTTATAGTTTTTTGTTTGTTTGGTTTTTTGTTCCTTTTCCTTTTCTTTTTTCTTGGATCAGTCTTTTTTTTAAATTATTTTTTATGTTTTGTTTGTTCTTTTAATCAGGCTTATTTTAACAAATAAATCAAAGCATACCTAGTTCAAGATCCAAACACTTCCCCACTGCAAGCAAGGAGGAAATGTGCAGAGGACTGACCTGTGGGAGAGAGCAGCCAAAAGAAAACAACAGAGTACACTCAGCATACACCAGAAACACCTCCTGAAGTGCCAGGCCCTGGACAATGTATGATCCCTTCTTAATATACTATTACTCTCAGGAGCAGGAAACACAATAAGCTTTCATAACAAGCAAAAGGCAGAAACCTAGATGTAATGAAAAGATGGAAGAATTCTCCCCAAAAGAAAGATCAAGAAATCACAGCCAGGTATTTACTCAAAACAGATATAAACAATATATCTGAAAAATAATTTAGAACAATAGTCATAAGAATACTACTTGGGCTTGAAAGAAGCATAGAAGACACCAGAGTAACCCTGGCTGCAGTGATAAAAGACCTAAAAATTAGTCCAAAATAAAAAACGCTATAACTGAGATACAAAACTGACTGAATGGAATTACGATGAGGATGGAAGAAGCAGAGGACTGAATAGGTGATATAGAAGACAAAATTATGGAAAATAATGAAGCTGAAAAGAAGAGGGAAAGAAAACTGTTAGATCACAAATATAGACTTAGGGAAATCAACAATTCCACAAAGCACAATACTATATGTATCATAGGAGTCCTAGAGGAAGAGCTGGAAAAAAGGGCAGAAGGTTTATTTGAACAAATTATAGCCAAGAACTTCCTTAATCTGGGGAAGGAAACAGGCATTCCAGTCAAAGAGGCACAGAGAACTACCCTCAAAATCAATAAAAACATGTCAACACCAAGACATATCATAGTGAAACTTGCAAAATACAAAGATGAAGAGAGAATACTGAAAGCAGCCAAAGACGAAAGGTCCTTACCCTACAAGGGTAAACACATAGGTTAGCAGCAGATCTGTCCATAGAAATATGGCAGGCCAGAAAAAAAGTGGCATGATATATTCAATGTGCTGAAAGGGAAAAATATATAGCCAAGAATACTGTATCCAGCAAGGCTGTCATTTAGAATAGAAGGAGAGATAAAGAGTTTCCAAGCAAGCAAAAACTAAAGGACTTTGTGAATGCTAAACTAGCTCTGCAAGAAATATTAAAGGGAACCCTTTGAGCAGGCAAGAGAGACCAAAAGCAACAAATACTAGAAAGGAACATAGATAATCAATAGGAAAAGCAAGTTTACAGGTAATAAAATGGCACTAAATTCACACCTATCAATAATTACTCTGAATGTAATGGAAAATACTCCATTTAAAAGACATAGGGTATCAGAGTGGATTAAAAAACAAGACCCATTAATATGCTGCCTACGAGAGACTCACGTTAGACCCAAAGACACCTCCAGATTGAAAGTGAGGGGGTGGAGAACAATTTATCATGCTAATGGACACCAAAAGAAAGCTGGAGTAGCAATCCTCATATCAGACAAACTAGATTTTAAACCAAAGACTGTAATAAGAGATGAAGAAGGGCACTGTACCATAATAAAGGGTCTGTACACAAGAAGATCTAACAGTTATGAATATTTCTGCCCTTAACAGGAGCAGCCAAACATATAAATCAATTAATAACAAACTTAAAGAAACTCATTGATTATAATACAATAGCAGGGGACTTTCACACCCCACTCACAGCAATGGACAGATCATCTAAGCAGAAGATCAACAAGGAAACAATGACTTTGAATGACAAGCTGGACCAGATGGACTTAACAGATATATTCAGAGCATTTTATCCTAAAGCAACAGAATACACATTCTTTTCAAGTGCACATGGAACATTCTCCAGAATAGATCACATACTGGGTGACAAATCAGGCCTCAACTAATACAAAAAGACTGAGATCATGTCATGCAAATTTTCAGAGCACAATGCTATGGAACTTGAAGTCAACCACAAGAAAAAATTCTGAAAGATCACAAATACACGGAGGTTAAAAAACATCATACTAAAGAATGAGTGGGTTAACCAGGAAATTAAAGAAGAAATAACATAATACATGGAAGCAAATAAAAATGAAAACATGACAGTCCAAAACCCTTGGGACGCAGTAAGGGCAGTCATAAGAGGCAAGTATATAGCAATACCTCAAGAAGCAAAAAAAGTCTCAAATACACAACCTAACCTCACACCTAAAGGAGATGAAAAACAAAACAAAACAAAAAAAACCAAACAAAACAGCAAATAAAGCCTAAAACCAGCAGAAGAAGGGAAATAATTAAGATTAGAGCAGAAATAAATGATATAGAAACAACAACAACAACAACAACAACAACAACAACAACCAGTAGAACAGATCAACAAAACTAGGAGGTGGTTCTTTGAAAGAAACAACAAAATTAATAACCCCCTGGCCAGACCTATCAGAAAGAAAAGAGAAGGACCCAAATAAATAAAATCACATATGAAAGAGGAGAGATCACAACCAACACCACAGAAATACAAACAATTATAAGAGAATATTAGAGCAATTATATATCAACAAATTGGGCAATGTGGAAGAAATGGATAAATTCCTAGAAACATATAAACTACCAAAACAGAAACTGGAAGAAATAGAAAATTTGAATAGACCTATAAGCAGCAAAGAAATTGAAACAGTAATCAAAAATCTCCCAACAAAGAGTCCAGGGCTGGATGCCTTCCCAGGGGCATTCTAATAAACATCTAAGGAAGAATTAATACCTATTATTCTGAAGTTGTTCCAAAAAATAGAAATGGAAGGAAAACTTCCAAACTCATTCTATGAAGTCAGCATTATCCTGATTCCAAAATCAGAAAAAGACTCCACTAAAAAGGAAAATGACAGACCAATATCCCTGATGAACACGGATGTCAAAATTCTCACTAAGATACTAGCCAATAAGATCTAACAGTACATTAAAAGGATTATTCACCATGATCAAGTGGGATTTATTCCAGGGCTCAGGGGTAATTCAATATCTACAAATCAATTAATGTGATACGCCACAATAAAAGAAAGGATAAGAACCATATGATTGTCTCAATAGGTATAGAAAAAGCATTTGACAAAGTACTGCATCCTTTCTTGATAAAAACCCTCAAGAAAATAGGGACAGAAGGAACATACATCAACCTCATAAAGGCCATATACGAAAGACTTACAGCCAGTATCCTCAATGGGGAAAACCTGAGAACTATTCCCCTAAGGTCAGGAACATGGCAGGGATGCCCACTCTCACCACTGTTGTTCAGCATAGTACTGAAGTCCTGGCCTCAGCAATCAGACAACAAAGACAAGTAAAAGATATCCAAAATGGCAAGGAAGAAGGCAAATTTTCACTCTTTGCAGACTATAATATTCTATGCAGAAAACCCAAAATCTCCACCAAAAAATTGCTAGAAGTGATACATGAATTCACAAAGTCACAGGATATAAAATCAACATACAGAGATCTGTTGCATTTTTACACAACAATAATGAAGAGCAGAAAGAGAAATCAAGCAAGCAATCCCGTTTACAATTGCGCCAAAAACCATAAGATACCTAGGAATAAACCTAATCAAAGTGGTAAAAGATCTGTATGCTGAAAACTATAGAATACATATGAAAGAAATTAAAGAAGACACAATGAAATGGAAAAACATTCCATGCTCATGGACTGGAAGAACAAATATTAAAATGTCTATATACCCAAAGCAATCCTGATCAAAATAACACTAGCATTTTTCTCAGAATGACAACAAACAATCCTAATATTCATATGGAACCAGAAAAGAACCTGAATAGCTGTAGTGATGTTGAGAAAGAAAACCAAAGCAGGAGGTAATACAATCCCAGACTTCAAGCTGTATTACAAAGTTGTAATCATCACAACAGTACAGTACCAGCACAAAAACAGACACATAGACCAATGGAACAGAATAGAGAACCCAGAAATGGACTCTTGGCTCTTTGGGCAACTAATCTTTGATAAAGCAGGAAAAAACATCCAGTGGAAAAAAGACAGTCTCTTCAATAAATGGTGCTGGGAAAATTGGACATCGACATGCAAAAGAATGAAACTTGACCACTCTCTCACACTATACACAAAGATAAACTCCAAATGGATGAAAGACCTCGATGTGAGACAGGAATCCATCAAAATCCTGGAGGACAACATAGGCAACAACCTCTACGACATCGGCCACAGCAAACTTTTTCATGACACATCTCCAAAGGCAAGAGAAACAAAAGATAAAATGAACTTGTGGGACTTTATCAAGATAAAAAGCTTCTGCACAGCCAAGGAAACAATAAAAAAAACTAAGAGGCAGCCCATGGAATAGGAGAATATATTTGCAAATGATGCTACAGATAAAAGACTGGTATCCAAGATCTACAAAGAAATTCTCAAACTCAATATGTGAGAAACAAATAAACAAATCATAAAATGGGCAGAAGATATGAACAAACACTTTTCCAATGAGGACATACAAATGGCTAACAGACACATGAAAAAATGTTCAAAATCATTAGCCATCAGGGAAATTCAAATCAAAACCACACTGAGATACCACCTTACGCCAGTTAGAATGGCAAAAATCGACAAGGCAAGAAACTGCAATTGCTGGAGAGGATGTGGAGAAAGGGGATCCCTCCTACATTGTTGGTGGGAATGCAGGTTGGTGCAGCCACTCTGGAAAACAGTGTGGAGGTCCCTTAAAAAGTTAAAAATTGAGCTACCCTATGACCCAGCCATTGCACTACTGGGTATTTACCCCAAAGATACAGACGTAGTGAAGAGAAGGGCCAGATGCACCCCAGTGTTCATAGCAGCATTGTCCACAATAGCCAAAGCGTGGAAGGAACCGAGATGCCCTTCAACAGATGACTGGATTAAGAAGTTGTGGTCCTTATATACAATGGAATATTACTCAGCTATCAGAAAAAACAAATTCTCAACATTTGCTGCAACGTGGATGGCACTGGAGGAGATAATGCTAAGTGAAATAAGTCAAGCAGAGAAAGACAATTATCATATGGTTTCTCTCATCTATGGAACATAAGAACTAGGAAGATCGGTAGGGGAAGAAAGGGATAGAGAAAGGGGGGTAATCAGAAGGGGAATGAAGCATGAGAGACTATGGACTCTGAGAAACAAACTGAGGGCTTCAGAGGGGAGGGGGGTGGGGGAATGGGATAGACCGGTGATGGGTAGTAAGGAGGGCGCATATTGCATGGTGCATTGGGTGTTATACGCTACTAATTAATCATCGAACTTTACATCGGAAACCGGGGATGTACTGTATGGTGACTAACATAATATAATAAAAAAACATTAAAAAAAAAAAAAACAGAAACAAACAAACAAAAAAAACAAAAACCAGAAAATAGAATTTAACAAAACTTAAAAACTTCCTGAACCTTCATTTTAGGCAATATGGCGAATTAAACATTCTGAAAAGCATGACTGAAAACAACTAAAAATACAGAATAATAAAGTATAAAAATAATTTCCTAGTTATATCAGTAAGTAGATAAGAGAAGCATCCCAAGAGGATGAAAATAAAGGGAATGTGGTAACCCAGGCAAGTTAGGAGCTTCAAAGCTGGTGTTCACTGAGTGTGCTTACTGAGCTCTGGTAAATTTGAGCTTCCATTCTTGCTGTACACAAAAATTCATCCACAAAACTCAGTAGTTTTCTGTTTTCTATTTTTCTAAAACAGTTTTCTGTTTTTCTAAATAAACAACTATCAAATGTGAAAGAGAATAAAACGAAAGGTTTATCTAGGAAAAATAATCCAGAAATAGAAGACTATGGGAAAAAATGAAAGTCTTTTAAGGGACATGGAAGATAATCTGGATAAATTAAGGGATAATCCCTGCCCTCACATGGGATGGCATCATGACATAAACGATAGTTTTCTTCCATTTTATCCATAAATTCAAAACAATCCTATTAAAAATGAACTGATCTTTTGAGCAGTTTGAGAAATTTATTCTAAAGGAATGTGTGGAAAATGAAGGTCCCCAAAGTGCTAAGTAAGATTTAAAATGAGGATCTGAGGAAAGAGAACTCGGCTTTCCAGGATCTTAGTTAAGCAAACAAACACCATACATTAATCATAAAAAAGAAAAAAATAGACTGATGCAATACAATAGTCAACACAGATAGAATCCCATATATATGGAACTTAAGTTGACAAAAATTACCAACAGACTAAAAAAGGAAAGAATGTTTATTGCATAATTTTGGGGAAATGGGCTACATTGTATGAGGAGAAAACAGATCTGAATACCTATCACCATTTAGAAAAGTAGACTTTATATATATTAAACACCCAAATGTGAAAGGCAAAAATATGAACTTAGAAGAAAAAGGAGGAACTTATCTTAGTGATCCAGAGGAAAAAAGGTAACATCATAAACATTTTTAAATAAGAACCACATATTGAAGTAATGGCTGCTCCTGGTAAAACCCAGAATACAAACAATGGTTTAAGTTAAAATATTTTAGTATCTCATATCATAGAAACATTAGATATTAATCATTATATTCTTCAAATTTATGTATAAACATACTGAAGCCTATGAACTCTGAGAAAGTGGAAAGAGGAAGCAGTATTGTATAAAAAAATGAACACTTTGGATCCAAGCTCTGTTATTTGCTAACTCTACAGCCACAGCTAATCAATCACCTCCTTTCCCACCTATAAACTGGGAGTGATGAGAACTGGAGATCATGTAAGTTAAGTTACGAAGACGGGGAGCAGTGAAGAGTGTATGCTCAAAAACTGGGGCGGTTTTTTACCTTTGTCGCACATCCATCCTTTAGCCCAGGGTTCAGTAAGGCTTTTCGAAAATAAATGAATCCTCTCTTAAGAAGAAATGGCAGCTGCTCATAGTTGTAGCTTTTGAAATCCAGCTAGAGGTGGTACGTAGGTCCACAAATGAGAGGAAGAAACAATGAGGTATATAGACTATTGCCCCTTGAGGAGGAGACAGACTGGAGTATCTCTGAATATCACTTTCATCACTTGTTTAGGCTTCAGTGAATCTTATAAAGAGTTGGATTTAACTGATTCTAAGCTTCTTTGTAAAGGAATCATTAAGATGCTCTACAGATCATTAAGAGTTTACTTTAGAAATTAATGACCTTGAATCTAACTCAAAAGTCTCCTACGTATTTTTAGCATAAGAAATTGTTACTTCTCAGATCTTTGGACTTCTTGCCTCAACTCTATAGGACCATTAAGTACCTACTACAAATTAACTGATTAAATCTACAGTATGTTTGTAAAGATTTCGTGATTGGTAGCATTTACTCCAAAGGTCTCCCTTACTCCTGAAAGCATGATGTTTCTTGGATGACAGTTATGAGTCTCCTCATTCTTATTAGAGTTAGGGTTATTCTGTATTTGCTAATTTTAGGCAACATTTTTATATTTTGATGTAAATTAATTAAGTAAAAAGAAATAAATAGTTTTCTATGCACATAGTAGACTTAAACTGACAGATTTTAACAGTAGGTTGAGGAGCAAAATAGCCAAAGGAAAGGAAGACCTACTATGGTGAAAATCAGGGGCAGAAGAAATAGAAAATTATAAAATAACCTGTCAGTCATCTATATATCTAAAGAAAATGGACAAATGGTGGTGTAATATTCATAAGGACAAATGCTTTATGTTTGAAAAGAACGACGCCCTAACAATCTGCAGAGAGACTTGGAATCAGAACTGAATTTGTGGATGTTGAATTTCTACAGATAGGTTGTTCATGACCTTTGATACTCAAGAGCAACAGAGGTAGTGATTAGGCTGCTAGAACAATAATCACTTCAGCAGGGATGATAAGTGAATAGAATAATTTACACTTTCATATATAAATTTATTTTTTGAAGAATTCATTTTTTAAGGATATTTATTTATTTTAGAGAGAAAGAGAATGTGAGCAGGGGAAGGGGCAGAGGGGGAGGGAGAGAGAATCTCAAGCAGACTCTGTACTGAGCACAGAGCCTGACGAAGAGCTAAAATCTCATTACCCCGGGATCATGACCTGAGCTGAAATCAAGAGTCAGACCCATAACCAACTGGGGTGCCTCTGAAGAATTCATTCTGAATGTAGCTTCATAGATGACCTCCTCATCCCACTGATTTCTCTGATTTTGCACCACATATTCCGCCAAAAATGTTTGTGTGGTCCTTTGATACGGTTCTTACTCCATTCATTTATTTTGCTATTTAATGTTCAATATTTTACACATTTTTAGTATTATTTTCATTTTTTTAAAGATTTTATTTATTTATTTGACAGAGATAGAGACAGCCAGCGAGAGAGGGAACACAAGCAGGGGGAGTGGGAGAGGAAGAAGCAGGCTCGTAACGGAGGAGGCTGATGTGGGACTCGATCCCAGAACGCCAGGATCACGCCCTGAGCTGAAGGCAGACACTTAACTGCTGTGCCACCCAGGCACCCCTTTAGTATTATTTTCAAATAATTTTCATATCTTAAGTCAGGTTCCAAATCAACCTGCCATAGAAAAAGATTGCTGGGGATTATAACAAGATTTATGCTTTACCTTCTTAAGTCCTTCGGAGAATATTTCACTAACACTAGATGATCTTATCTTCCCCACCTTTTATATCTATTTTCACCTCTATATTAATCAAAATTCAACAAGCAGAAAATATACATTTTCCTTCAAATAATATTTCATGTACTTTGTAATGACATATTTTCTAGAGGCTGAGGAATACATAGGAAAAATATATTTCCACTGCTGATAAAAAAAAGTAACTACTTAACTAGTATGTTTCCTTTATAGTATTTCTTAGCATTATTCCCATTATTCCACAAAAGCAAAATAATATGCTTCTTGTTGAAATTGTTGGATAATTTTCTCTTATTCATGTGATCACTACCTCAAAGATTTGCCAGTAAAATTTATGTTGGGAAAGAATCATCAAGTAAACATAGGATTGATATTAGGTATATTTTTGATAAATGTTGAAATAAATCAAACGTACAGTCTCTTAAACAGGTTCCTTTTGTGTTAGATAATAGCTTCTACAATAGTTACAGTGAATGCGACAGATTACATCTAATCCTATAGAGTACTAATGTAGTTCTTATAGATAACATTCCAATGAAACAAACGTTATTTATTAGTTAATTCTTTACCTAAACTTATAGGTAAAACCACAGGTTATTTTATTGACAGTCTTGGGTATTTTTTTTCACACTCTGCTACCCCAACTCCCATGTTCTCCAGATTCTTAATGACAAACATTCAGCATATCTAGAAAAAGTCACATAATCAGTTACAATGACCAATGTTGGTAACATCTATTCAAATTCTTACCTTTCTTAGAAGTAATGAGATTAATGCTAACATCATGATAATGTATTTCAAATATTAGAAAAGTATGCTCTGGGCGACTGTATGTCTCTGGCTGAGGCTGGGATGGGAGAGTCTAAACAATTCAGTGTTACAGTATTCCAATTCGTTCATATAAAAATTCCAATGATCACAGAGGATTTTTAGGACAGCGAAACTACTCCACATGATATCAATATGCTGAGTACATGTCATCATACGTTTGTCCAAACCAATAAAATGTACAACACTAAGAATGAACCATAATGGACTATGTGTGATTATGGATTTGGGCTGATAATGATGTATCCATTTAGCTTCATCAATTGCAACAAATGTACCATTCTGGTAGGGGATGTTGATAATGAGGGAGGCTATGCCTATGTGAGGGCAGGGGATATACGGGAAAATTTTGTTCCTTCTTCTCAATTTCGCTGTGAACCTTAAAGTGCTCTAAAAAGTAAAGTCTTAATAAAAACAAAAACGAAATCAAAAAAGCTCTCTAATTATAACATAACATGCCCTGAATATGACAGGCACAATTCTAACTAATCTTATCTTTTAATTACTCTCCCCTCAGCTCGCTCTACTCCAAACCATATCAACCTTTTAACTGTTACTAAAATAAAGCAAGCCTGCTCCTGTCTCAGGGACTTTGCACGTGCCATATATTCCCTTAGCTGAAGTACATTTCTCCCAGATTCCTATATGATTCCTTCCCTCAAGTTTTTTCTTAGATGCAGACTTCACAGAGAGGCCTTCTGTCCCTAATATTGCACAGATCTGTCAAAAACCTGTTTTATCCTACTTCCCTACCTTTTCTCCTTAGAAATTATCAATGTATTAAACACACACACACACACCCCACTATATATTTTGTTTACTGTTTATATAATCCAGTAAAATATAGATCTATGAGGAGAGGGAAATTTTTATGTGCTTTGTTTTTTCTGTATTCCCAGTACTTAGAACAGTGTTTCAACTACTGGGTTATCAAAATGCTTGATGTGTGAATTAATCACTTATGAGAATTTTCATGGGCTTTGCTGGAACACTTTTCTATTGCTTTGTATATGAGGATTTTTAATAATGAAAATGTGAATTTGAAGAATTAGAACATGCTTGAAAAAGCAATGTTAGTTTTAAGCTATTGTTTTTTATCTTCATAAGCATTAATACTGAGGATTCCATTTTAACCTTCAATTTCAAGATTTTAAAGAGTAAGATTTTAAAGAGAGATGATGAATTGTATGATAATTCACCTATTAAAAATAAACCATTAATAATATTACAGGTGGGATAGTTTCAGCTTTAGAAAAAAAAAGTGTCAAGAAGCCAATTTATACCGTAACTTTTAGCACTGGCATCTTGATAACTTGTACTTAATTTTTTTAATTTTTAAAAATTTTAAAAGATTTTATTTGAGAGCATGAGCGGTGGGGGGTGAGAGAAGGAAGTGCGGGGAGAGCATGAGAAGTTGAGGGGGGAGAGCACAAGCCAGGGAGGGAGGGGCAGAAAGAGAGGGGACGGGCAGGGGGAGGGACATGCAGCCTCTCTGGTGAGCAGAGAGCCCCACGCAGGGCTTGATCATAAGACCCCAGGATCATGACTTAAACTGAAGGCAGACAATTAACCAACTGAGCCACCCAGATGCCCCAACTTGTACTTAATTTTTAGGAAGATAGGCAGAACCTAAAACTTCATTGATTCATACAAAATTCCTTAGAATTTTCCCATCATCTCAGTAGTTCTTTTCAGACTAAAGATTTGCCTTGAAAATATTTGTATTGGGAAAGACTCCATATTGGGGGAAAAAAAAAAACAGGCTAGATTTGAGATCTTTAGCTTACATATTAAAATATGTGAATGAATGTTTAAAGAAGCAAAACAAAACAAAACAAAAACAAAAGGTGAACAAACAAACATTTCCCTTGCGCTCATCTTTTGGTTATTTTCTTGCAAACCAGAGCACGGCCTCTCAGGATACTGAATTAGATTCGATTCTTAATTCTCTCTTCTCTATTTCTGTTTACTTTTTAATGGTAATTTTGAAAGAATGGATATGTGATATTGATCTCATAGTGGTGGGTTTAATGATTCTTTCCATCTTCTTTTCTCCTTGGAACAATTCTTGTTAATGTTTTTTCATCTATATTCCTAATACATTTAATTCCTCAAAGTCCTTTAAAAACTAAACATCTATATGATCATTTGATCATTGTTTTCCTATTATGTTATTTATACCTATCTCTTGTAGAAGTACTAATTCTATAACACTAATTGTATAAGTCAGTTGTAAGACTACATACATAACAAAAACTAAAGTAAGTGGCTACAGAGATCCAGAATAGAGGAAAAATGAGCAAAGAATGGTTAAGATACAGCTAGTACCCATAATACACACTAAAAAAATGTATACGTTTCAGCTGGCTCATAGTGCACGGCTGAAATTTTATCTCCATGCTTTCTAGAAGTGAAAACAGAGAAAAACACAGTGAATTTTATAATATATAAAGTTGTTAAGATACAAGTGCAGTAATTTAGAAAGAGAACGTATATGCCTGAGATTGAGAGACAAAGTTTTTCCTGTGAGATCTAAAAGGCAATTATAATTAACTACATTATTATAGTAAATTCAGAAATATATTTCATCAGTCTGCTTTTAAATAGTGCCCAATAATGGCTAATCACAAAATGTGTATGTAGATAATACAATGAGTTAATTTGGAGTTTAGAATCATCATTTTTTTTCATTCATTCATCAAATGAAACTCCACATTAAGTACTAGAATTACAACAATGAGTGAAAGAGTTCATAGTTCATATGAAGTTCATAGCCTAGGAGGAGAGACAGATATTAAACAATAAACGACATGAATAATTAAGTTTGTAGTATGCATTAAGGAAGAAAATTTATAATATACAAGAGTAACTACAACAAGATCACAATCTAGCCTATAGTAAAAGTGACATGAATAACATATCTATAATATATCTCATTCTTAGAAAATATTTATCTGCCAATGATAACTTTGATTTTAACATAGCTTATCACCAATATTTCTGGCAGAAAGTGAGTAGGAATTGGATTATATGGCCAATTACATTAGATAATTAGATAGATTTTGGCAATGAAATAACCAATGCATATATTCTCTCCAAATGAAGAGGGGACTACACCTAGTTTATACAAATGTGGAAACAAATTATGAATTCATTTAATTATTGGTTACATTGAATAGGAGAGAGATCTAGAGAACATCTCTTTATCTGTGTGGTCATTTCTACTTGACCTATGGAAATATTATTAAGGATTAGGCTGGTATTTTTAGAGGACTGCTCTATATTCAACTCATAAAACTTAATCCATAACCCATTTTCTTTAAGATTTTTATTTATTTATTTGAGAGGGAGAAGGGAGAGCACAGAGGGAGAGAGAGAGGGAGAAGCAGACGCCCCTCTGAGTAGAACGTCTGATGTGGGGCTTGATCCCAGGACCCTGAGATTATGATCTGAGCCAAAGGCAGATGCTTAACCAAGTGAGCCACCCAGGTGCCCCTCATAACCCATTTTCATGCTAAGAACGTTTAAAGAAATTTATAGAGTAAAATATATAATGATTTATCATTTATGTTTGTCTATATTTTATTGCACATCCAAACATCATTAGATCACCCTCCAAATACCTAGGCATGGCCAACAATAAATTCAGTTATCTTTTGCATTATGACAAACTTTCCAATACATACAAGCTATCATTATGCATATTTTCCTATACATGTCATTATGAAAGTATTCTGCCAAAGGAGTGGGAAAGAACATATTTTATTTGAAAGGGTTTTTTAGTTCGATTTGTTCCTTTCTTACATCTTTTTATTTATATCATTTTTTCCTGGTTGCTTTAAGATTTTCTATTGATCACTGGCTTCAAGGAATTGATCTATTATCACTTAAAGTTTTTTTTTTTCTTTTTTTCTTTTTGTGTTTTGGGTTTGATAGCCTTCTTGTATGGGTGGTCAACTTTGGGAAATAATCATTTATAATTTATTCAAGTATTTTTGTTCTTTTATCTTCTCTCTTATCTTTGGAAACTAAAATTACTTGGATAGCAGACTTGAAGCTGTTAAACAATGCTACAATTATTTTTTAAAAATCTATTTCTTATTTGAATCATTTCTATTGAGATATCTTCAAATTTACTGCTTTCTTCTGCAATTTTTAATATGCCATTAATGTTATCCAGTGAATTTTTCATCTCACAAGGTATAATTTTTATGGAGTAATGTTTAATTTGGTTTCTTCTCTCCACTACCAGACCATACTCATCATCCCTCTAGCTTTTTCAATACATGAAATACAACTATAATAATATTTATTGTTTTTCTTCACTAATTCTGTATTTGTTATATTTCTGGATCAATTTTGAATGACAGATTTTTAATCTCTTATATTTTCTTTGCATGTTAGTAAAGAATTTATTGGATTCCAGGCATTTTTCATTTTACCTTGTTGAGTATTAGATATTTTTATACTCTTATAATTATTATTTTTTTATTCTCAAGTTTTGTTTTAGGACAAGTTTCTTTGAAATAATTTAGCCCTCTGACATTTGCTTTTAATATTTATTTGGCAGGAGCAGAGAAGCATGTAGTTTAAGGACGATTCTTTCTGACTATGTAGACAAAGTATTTCTAATTATTTTACCCAATGCCCTGTAAATGATGAAATTTTCTAGTCTTGCTGGTGAGAACAGACACTCTTTTTGGCCCTGTATAGTCTCCCAGTACTGTTGCCTCAAGTATATTCATGTGGTGGTGGTGTTTTTGTCCCAGGTTCAGGCAGTTTCCTCACCCATCTGTACTGATCAGGCAGACTCCCTGAAGGTCTCCAGGCACCATTCTCTCCGCAGGCCTCTTCTTTCCACTCTTCTGTCCTACAAACACTTGCTGCCTCCATCTCCCAGGCTTTCAACTGCATCTCCTCAAATCAGGGAGTGCATCAGGTCTAACTCGGCTCCCCCTCCCTGTGATGTCACCTGGAATGTCTCTCAAATTGTATGTTCGGGAAATTATAGGGCTCGCCTCACTTGTTTCCTGTCTCAGGTTGCCATTCTTTGTTGTTTTATGCCTTACGTCTTCAAAACTGTTATTTCATAGATTTTGTGTGGGTAGTTAGATGTTTCAAGTAGGAAGGTCAATCTGGTACCTGTTATGCCATTCTTGGCTCAATAGAGAACTCTCAGCATTCATTCTGATATTGTATTTTACTGAAAGATAATTAGAATGATAATATAATTGAAATAGAGGTATCGCCCCGCTTTTCAAAAGGTTGTATTATGCCACTTCACTTTTACAAAAGATCTACCATTTTTAAAAAAAGATTTATTTTTTTAAAGATTTTATTTATTTTGGACAGAGAGAGAGAGAGAGAACACAAGCAGGAGGGAAGGGCAGAGGGAGAAACAGACTCACCACTGAGCTGGGAGCCCAGTGTGGGTGGGACTTGAGCCCAGGACCCTGGGATCATGACCTGAGCTGAAGTCAAATGCACTTACCTAGCCACCCAGGTGCCCCAAGATTTATTTATTTATTTGAGAGAGAGGGAGGGGAGAGTGGGGGAGGGGCACAGGGAGAAAGAAAGGAAGAAAATCTCAAGCAGACTCTCTGTTAAGCACAGAGCAAGACTTGAGGCTTGATCTCAAGACCCTGAGATCATGACCCCAGCCAAAATCATAAGTTAGTCCCTTAACCAACTGAGCCACCCAGGAGCCCCAAGACCAAACTTGATGTCTGATTTCCCTAACCAAATGAACTCAGAAGAGGATTTTCGCTTTTACCAAAAAAGGGCAGAAAGTGAAACTAGTGTTCAGTGTTTGTTTTGCAGTGAGCTGTTACAGAGGCAGCAGCATACTGAGCAGGGCGAGTGGTGCCACTAAGTTCCTTCTCTGGCAACTACACTCAGCATCTCGGCACCAAACCACCAAACTATGAGCTGTGTCTGTGAGCATCTGTGCTTTTCTCAAGCACCTGTAAGCAGGATATGTCCTACAGTATCAGAAAAGCCTAAGAGGATATTTTTTTAGGCTAGAAACTCTCAAAAATATTTTCATAGAAATTAATGGTAATTGCTTCTTTGCTTTATGACATTTTGGTTTATGAAAGTTTTCATACAAATGCTCTACTTTCAAATAGTGAGGGAAACCTATAATAATAGTGATTTAGTTGCATAAAGATGTATGATTACATTCAGGTAAAGCATTTTATTGTCCAATTATTTATTAATTATGTCCTTCATCTTAGATTATTTATTAAAACAATTGAAATAGGACATGTTGATGCATAGTTAAATCTTAAAATGTACTGATTGCATGTAATACATTTTTCAAATAATGCAGTATAAAATTTATATGTCAGATGGAGGAAAAATTAGACAATAAACAACACCACACATTTGAAGTAACTTGCCAAATCTTTGTTTTCTTCTTTAATATATATGTTCTGCATATATTTTAGTTTGGATTTGTAAGTATACATTCACCAATTTGCAAATTGTTTATAATATTATGCATATTTTCAGAATTATTTAAAATACCAGTGTTACGTTCTCTAACAGGAAGGAGTAATGTAATTAAAAATATTCTCAGCAATTTATTTTGGCTTTCAAATGAATACCTGAAAAGTTTAGGCTTTCAAGACCAAAACTATGTTCAAAATCTAGATTTGCTAAATTAGTGCTCTGTGTCTTTGAGGAAATTAACATATGTCTTTTCCCCTCATTTAATATGATTTGAGTTTCACAGATCTGTTGTGAGGGCCAAATGAGAGAACTACAAAGAGATAGTGTATAACAGGAGTCCTGTAAAATATAATTCTCCTGTCTAAAATTGCTAACACCAATTTAGCATCAAGATTGATGGTCTGAGTTCAGATCTTATATCACTTAACTAAAATTATTACCAATTTATGTCTGATGTATTAAATCAAGGATGACTAATATGTTTCAATTCACATGCTAATGCTGATTGATTGGCTGTGGCTTCTAGGAGTATTGAAAACATTTCAATGATGCATCCAGATTCAGCAGGAAAGAATATAGTGATTGATTAATGATTCCCCGTCAGAAATGTTGATCATTTTCCCTATATAAACCTGTAGATACTATTGGCATATTTTGGACCCCCAAAATCTAGTATAGCTAGGGTTATTAAACATTTTTAGGCTAAATATAAATATTTTTCAAGTAAAATATAAAAACAAGAATTTCAAATACAATCTAGATTTCCTTATTTCTTCCAAGTAAAAAATGGTTTGTTTTAAACCCTCTTACCTATATCTGCAATTCTACATAGTTTTTCTACATGTGTAAAAGGGATTATATATTATTCATATTTATATCTATATCTATATAGATGTATACTCTAAGAGCAACAGAGATTAGAATAACAATACAAGAAAATGGATATTTGTATTGTATATGCTGAACGTTAAATGATAAGGTAAATTTAAATGGGTATTGAGGACAGATGCTTCTCCCATCAAACAAAGAAATTTAGAATGTTAAAAAAATGATAAATATCGCCAACCAAACAGTAAAGAGAAAGCCTTAGATGTAATGAATGACAAAGAGAACTAAAGTCTAAAAATGGTTCTAAGAGACTACATCTTCAATGGTATTCCCAGAGGAATTAGACCACAAGGTTGACAGAGTTTAGTGTCGATACAAAGGCAGCCAGAGCTAGAATGCCGCTCCCTACACAATCTAGAGTACCACAAAGGGGCCTTCCTACCAGTGAGACCAGGAACTGAGAAGAGTTCCCTCCAGTCTGGGGAATCAGCAAGGAAAATATGTGAAAGGAAGAAATAAGAAAGAGATTAATAAACAAATACATAGCAATTGACATTTTAGAAGTATAGCCATTAAAATTAAAAATTCAATAACACTTTAAACAAAATATTGGACATATCTGATGGGAGAATTGTTAGCATAACTGACAAATTTCGTAAATAACCAAGAACAGAGAAGGAATAAAGAAATTGAGAACACTGGAGTAACATGAGAAAAATAGAAACTCTAATTGTACTTTTGGCAGTATATAATGGAATAAAAGGAAGAGAAGTTCTATTCAAAGAGGAATTTGTTATAAAATTTTCAGAACAAAAATTTCTGAGTTTTCAGATAAATACAACAGAAAAGACTCTGACCAAGAGAAAAACAAATCTGGACCTGCATATACTCTTTTGAATCTATGGATCATAAAATATACAGAACAGTCTTTAAAGCTACACAAGAAAAAGACAGCATAAAATGCACAAAAAATTAGTCTAAAAACAATGATCTCATCAACAATAATAAATGCCTGTGGACAACAGACTAATATCACAGAAACACTAAAGGAATGTATCTGTCCACCCAAGAATAATTCTATACCCAGCTAATCTACCTTTCAAAATTTATGGCAAAATACAAATACTATGAAACAAAACATAAACAAAAGATAATTTCCTACATACATACCCTCACTAAAAGATCTACCAAAGAACAAACTTCAGTAAAAAGGGAAGAGTGAGATGGAAGGATCAAGAATGACCACAGAAATCTATAAACATTTAGGCAAATAAAACAGATGGAATTACAGAAAGAGGTTTAAAAACTAGATGTAAGCAAAATACCTGGTAAATTAAGAGAGTTTTAAGAATTACAAAAGAAATTTGTACATATTGATATATCTTAGACATAGTTAAGCCAGGTAAACATCTAAAATTTCTTTTAAAAGAACAGAAATAGTATATATAACTTCCAAAGAAGCACATGTGTAAAAAAAAAATGGAAAAGAAAAATCAATATATGCAATAAATGATTTAAAAAGAAGATGCAACTAGATGTATACCCCATAAATACAAATGTAGTGATCTGAACATGCATCTGCACCCCAATATCCATAATAGCAAAACCATCAAAAGAGCCGAGTTGTCCATCAACAGATGAATGGATAAAGAAGATGTGGTATTTATATACAATGGAATATTACTAAGTCATCAAAAATTCAAATCTTGCCATTTGCAATGACGTGGATGGAACTAGAGGGTATTATGCTAAGTGAAATAAGTCAACCAGAAAGACAATTACCATATGATTTCACTCATATGGTGAATTTAAAAAACAAAACAGAGGAGCATAGAGGAAGGGAGGGAAAAAAATAAAACAAGACGTAATCAGAGAGGGAGAAAAACCATGAGAGACTCTAAATCATAGGAAACAAACTGAGGGTTGCTGGAGGGAAAGGGAATGGGAGGATGGGGTAACAGGGTGATGGGCATTAAGGAGGGCATGTGATGTAATGAGCCGTGGGCGTTACATGAATCACTGCACTCTACCTCTGAAACAAATAATACACTATATGTTAATTAATTGAATTTAAATACAAAATAAAAAGAATATGCAAATAAAATACATGGTCAATGGGGAAATATCAGCTAAAATAATAAATATACATCAATGTTTATAAATATACCCAAAATATGTTAAATAGATTTAATTTCCCTAAAGATACATAGAAACTTTCAGGTTGGATTAAAAATTCTCTTCCATATGCTGTTCTAAAAACATATACCTTTTGATAATTTATGCTTTTCTAGAATATTTCCTTCAGTGAAGTTACATGATTTGGTTGAATAACATAGAAAGTTGAAAAAGACAGAAAACAACATGTCAAGAAAATGATAGAGTCAACATAGCAATATAAATATCAGAGAACTGTATTTTAAGACAAAAATCAAAATTAAGCATAAAATGTTTAATGCTAAAGTGGAAATTTAACTAAGAATCTATAATAATCACTATTCTATAGTTTATATTAATATGGCAAAAATATAAAAATAAAATGGATAGAAATGGATGTACACAAAATCAGGTAGTCAATTTTAACTCAGCTTTATGAAAAAAATGATAACACAATACTTATTATTAAGGATATTCTTATTAGTAAGGATAATGTAAGTTAACAATACAATTAATACATAGCTTAGAACTCTGCACTGCAAAAATAGGCACATATTTTTAGTACACATAATATATATTATATATAAATTCAGATCATGTATTAGGTCACAAAGCAAATATCTACAAATAAAAGAACCATGATCCTATGAAATATAGTACGTGACCAAAATGTGATAAAATTAGGGGCGCCTGGTGGCTCAGTCAGCCAAGCATCTGCCTTCAGCTCGGGTCATGATCCCAGAGTCTTGGAATCAAGGCCTGCATTGGGCTATCTGCTCAGTGGGGGACCTGCTTCTTCCTGTCCCTCTGCTACCCTCCCCGCTTGTGCTCTCTCTCTCTCTCTCTGTCAAATAAATAAATAAATAATATATTTAAAAAATGTGATAAGATTAGAAATCAATTACAAAAGGACAGCTAAAAAATTCTTACTCGTTTGAAAATTGAAACAAGACAATTAATAAAACACAAGAAAGTCTTAGTAAGTTCAAAGAAGAAATGATTATGGTAATGTTTGAAACTGAATGGCAGCAGTGTCACTATAAATCAAAACCTATGGGAAATCTATAAAATGATATCTATAAATTAATTTTAAAATGCATGTTTCACAACAGAATTACTAAGAAATATTAATATCATTAATATCATTAGTGTAGCTTATCAAATATATTTGGTTTTTATCCCTTTCTGGGCAATGATAGAATTTTACTTTCTTTCTCCTTGCATTTAGGTATATTTGACATTTTTTGGCCAATAAATTTTAAGAGTCACAAGTCAATGTGTCATGTTTGGGCAGAATTTTTGAGTGCTGGTATCGTGAGACACTCTATCCCTTTTCTACTGCTGTAGTGATTGCAGACATGCATGTCAGGATAAAGTCTTCCTCAGCCTGATTGCTAAGGAAGTATGAGCAGATACCATGTCAGACAACACTGACATGCAGCATGAGTGACAAATAATTTTTTATGCATATTTTAAAAGATTTTGGAATTGATGTGTATAATCTAGACTACTCTAGCTGGTACAGGAATCACCAAATTTAAGAAGTTAGAAATTCCAAAGAGTCATTGAAAAGTCTAATAAAATAGATAAATCTCAAGAAACATTGTTCAAAGAGGAAGGAAATAAGATGTAAATTAAGAATATTAAGTTTTAAAAATGGACCAATTTGCACAAGCAATAAAGCATGAAGAAATTACAATGGTATATATGAGATATTTTATACCAGGTATTTTTAAATAAATTGAAGCAAAATATCCTACAAATATATAAACTAGCAAAATTGACTCAAGAAAAACCTGAATCAAACTATAGCCTTTGAAGAAAGTGAATTAAGCTCCAAAACATCTTTCAAAAAGGCATCAGGCCCAAATAGTTTTATAAAGTTAACCAAACCTTCAAGTAAGAGATATCCTCTATCTGATTCAAGGTGTTTCAGAGAAAATAAGAAAAGTTTTCCACTTCAATTTATGAAGCTAATTTTATCTTGTTACCAAAAAAAAAAAAATGGTAAAAGAGCATTATCAAAATGAAAATTATGGAATATTTTTTTTAAATTATTAAAATTGTTCTAAATAGTGAGCCTGATTAACCTTAGCTTGAGCATACGTTTTTCTAGTTGACCACAATCCAAGCACTCCTTACGTGTGCTGCAAATACATTCAAGTTATGTTGAGCTACTGATCTACTCAGGCATCAAGCGGTTGGACAGCAATGGAGGGGTAAACTTAGCGGCAGTCTCTTGTATCCAGCTCTGGACAACCCATTCATTTTTTCAAAGCAGTTTATAAATAGAATTTTCTGCGTGTACCAAAATCTTAAAAAGAGTTGGGAGCAGTGTCATCCTGTCTTACACCTATTTCAATATATACATTCACTATTTGCCATTTCCTTGTGAACATTTTACTTTGTAATCATGGAGTTTCTGAGAATTAATTCTATGTTTACTTAACTGAAAAAAATATAATTGATAATAAGAATGAGAGAATGTTGGGTGTGCCTTTGAGTATAACTAATATAGAAGTCTAAATTACACATTTTAGGTTAAATTTTACTGTGGTTTAAATTCAAACCCATGATAAATGTGACATGATATCATTGGAGCTTTATCTTGTTATTTTAATTTGCCAATTGTTCTTTTAGATTTTTACATGAAATATTTTATCCTTAACTCCACAGACTATAGCCCTAACCTTAATAAACTGCTTAGTACTAGTTGAGTTAGTTGTAAGACCCTAAGGGGGAATTACTGAGACCATTATCATACAACAAAATAAAAGATCAAATTCTACTCATAGGGAATTGGTAGTTATCTTTGTTCATAAAAGAGAGAATGTCAACTATATGTTGAATTTCATACACAACACCAAATATTTTCTTCATAATGTTTTAGGAATTTCTGTTATAGTTCAATTTCATACTGAGGTGAATATGTGATAAAAACATTCCACACATACTGGTTTTACATCTAATTCTGTTGTAGTGTTCAGTTGTTTTATTATTCTCTGCTTTGTTGTTTCTATTTTCATCTTGAAAAGTCAGTGTACAAAAACTTTCTCCCAAAGCTTTTCTCTTTGAACATCTTTGTCATGTTTATATTTGCTGTTTTTCTCAGTTTGAATCATTACTGGATTTAAATGTAACTTTCCTCAACGAAACATAATGTTCTTCCAGCGTATTTTAAAATCCATCACTTGCTACCTAGTGAGTTTCGTATCCACTGTTACTTTTTTTTATAAAGCCAATATGGCTTCCCTTATGAAAATATTGGGGTATAAAATAGGCTAATTATATTCTTATTCAGTATTTTTCCATTGACATTATTGATTCTAGTGGGGAAAAAATCCTTATTTTAGGGTTTTTTAGAGTGAAATGTTATAAAAAGTCATGGTTTTAGATGCTTATAATATTTTTATTGAAGTCCGCATTTTGGCACTAGAAATGAAATAAATAAAAGAGTGATTTTGATTTAATTATTACATGATTTTTTAATCTTGCTAATGAAAATATATTCTGCCACTATAGTAATGTAAGGAATGGACCAGTTCTAATCCCAGTATGAAATTCTCACATTTTTAATGATATATCACTGCATCAGAGTTATGATATGATGTATTATAATGCATATTTGATGGTTAGAAATCATTTGTATTTACCACAATTAAATTGTCATTACCACATTTTACAGTTTCAGCCCTCATGTAATCCAGATTATAAACATTCAGCAGATATTTATTTCATGAATAAATAGGATTTGGAATCTCATTTTATAACTGAAACATCAAAAACCCATCCTGTAAATATTTACTTCTCTCATTCATATGTTTTGCTCTCCTGACATCCAATCCTTCATGTACAAAACAGAGATATCTGACTCTTCATTCTTAACATGACTTGAAATTTCACCTTTTCAAAACGAATCTTTATTGGATCCTACCTCTGACTGAAATTAAGATAGCAAATATTTTAATGAAATTCATTATACCTGGAACAACACGGGCTTGAATTGTGCAATCCACTTACTATATTATTATTATTATTATTTTTAGTATAGTTCACACACAATGTTACATTCGTCCCAGGTGAACAACATAGTGATTTGAAATGTGCAGGTCGACTTACATGTGGATTTTTTCACTAAATACAGTTCAGTACTGTAAATATATTTTCTCTTCCTTATTATTTTTCTAACATTTTTCTCTGCCTTACTTTATATGAGAATACAGTATATAATACATTTAACATACACAATATGTGTTAATTGGCTGTTTACATTATCAGGAAAGCTTCTGGTCAACGGTAAACTATTAGTAGTTAAGTTTTAGGGGAGTCAAAGGTTAATATGTGGATTTTCAACTGCACGGGGGTCAGCAGCCCTATCCCTCCCACATTTGTCAAGGTTTGACTGTAGTAACTTTTCAAGTATATGCCCATTAAATGGTTTGTACACAGAAAAGATTATAGGTAATGACCCTCTCATTTTTTCCGACATCTCACTTCCACTTAACCTGCCAATCTGATGTTGTCTTATTTTCCTGGATTGTTTTCCTCCCACCCTCCAAATCCGAGATTGTTTTTATTACAGTTCTGTATCTTCCTTGTGACTATGACCATTTTGGTCAATTTCTTATAATCTAGCTCTAACCTGTTCCATGAACTTCTCAGCTCTTCATACAAATTGGACTAGTTCTAGGTATACAATGTTTTCATTGCCAGCCCCAGCTCCATGGGAAGGACACTCCTAGTGGATCAATCCAATCTTTCTCTCTGAGGAGCAATCAAGTGAAAAATACAAAAACCAGTAAGTTGTTGTTGATGATTTACTTTCCAAACAGTTCTCATAATAATTAGGTTTATAAATCTAAAAGATTGAGAGTGTGCACATAAAATCTCAGGCAAATTTTCCATTCTCATTTGAAAATGTTCTCAGTATGTAGCTTATTCAGTTAAATCTGGGGTGCAAGTTGTCAAAAATTTAAAAACCAGAAGCTCCATTTATTCATCAAGTAACACTGTTCATTAGTCTTAACCTTAATAGTCTATATGAATCTTTATACTGTAGACTCAGTATCCCAATTGTCTCTTTACTAAGAAATGTCTTTAAATGTGTTCTGTGTGTCATTTAATTTATATTGTTTATTCAAATAGTCATAGAAAAAACAAGTATACATTTAACATGAGTGTTTTTACAAACTATGGTAAGGAATTTTTATTTTATTAGAGGACTTTTAGAATTTACATCTCAGGAAAGATTCAGATTTGAAGATATAATCTTATGTCCTTATGAAAATATTTCTCTGCATAAAACTAATACCTTCCTGGTTGTTTTCATCTATCACCAAACTGGGTTTAATTGTAACTCATTTTAAAGGGCAATAATGATAATGGAAACCTTTCAAATTTCCTTTTTGGTAACATGCATTGCCCTTATTTTCCATGACTAAGACTAGGAATTTTCATTTTGAGCAGTCAGTTAGTTAGTTAGTTAGTTAGTTACGGAATCAGCAAAGAATACATCTAACTCATATTTCATTCAATTTCAGACCAATGTATTTGTTAGGGAAATCATTTCAGATGCTGTAATTCTATCAACTAAGAACTGACTGGAGTCCCCACTCACTCAACACACTTAGTAGGGTAATTAGCTTTAATACAGATTCACATTTGGTTTCATGGGTTTCTCCATACAATTTTTATTCAAAAGTTGGTTTGTCCTATCTAGAGCATAAAATCTGTGAAACATTTTAAACTAAGTACAAATCTGGCAAGTTTGGAAGTTTGACAATTTCACAAGTAAAGTAATTACACGCTTTCATGGGAGAATTTCACATTGTTTTGCTACACTCCCTCTCCACCACTCCCAAATGCATTGTGCTCAAAGGCATAAATTTGGGAAGTACATGAGAAAAATAAGCTTCCTTGTGGTTTTATTTCATTTTCATTATTTTAAGTGAAAATGCCATGTAATGCACTATACATATATCTATACAAACTAATATGTACAATATAAAATATATTCTTAAATTAATTTTAAAATGTTCATCTCTAAGGAGCTGTTAATAACCTTGAACCTGCAAACAAGTTTGCAACTTTTACAGTGTTTTCCACACTGGATATTGTTTGCTCCTAATTTGTGCTTAGTTGTCTCCTTATTGTTTCAGAGCCTTTATTATTGAATTCATCAAAATATACTGAATCATTTTATTTTACATACACTTCTTTCTATTGCTGTCTCATGCGTGCCCTACCCATATTACCACAGGTAACAAATGTTATTAGCTCTGTGATGTGTATCCTTGCATAGTGAGCCCCATGGTCATAACTATATCCAAATATATTCACATACACACATACACATATACATTCAGTTACACACCTACATATTTTTGCTTTATGTTTTAAAAAGTGTGTCTATATTACACACCCTTCTTTGCATCTTGCTTTATCAATTTTTCATATGTCATAAAAATCTAAATCAGTTGTTATACATTTAATATACACTTTTAAAAGTCTGTACAGGGGTGCCAGGGTGCCTCAGTCAGTTAAGTGTCTGCCTTCAGCTCAGGTCATGATCTTAGGGTCCTGGGACTGAGTTCCTCACCAGGCTCCCTGCTCAGCAGGGAGTCTGCTTCTCCCTCTCCCTCTGCCTCTCTCCCCCATGCTCATGCTCTCTCTCTCTCTCTCTCAAATAAATAAATGAAATCATTAAAAATAATAAATAAAAGTCAGTACAAAAACAAATGAGCAAAGGGGAAAGGAAAAAGAGAGAGAGAGGCAAACCAAGAAACAGATTCTTAACTATAGAAAACAAAAAATGGTGGTTACCGGAGGGGAGGTGGGTGGGAGGATGGGTTAAATAGGTGATGGGGATTAAGGAGTACACTCCTCATGATGAGCATTGGGTGATATAAGTAAGTGTTGAATCACTATACTGTACAACTGAAACTAATATTACGCTATATGCTCACTAATTGGAATTTAAATGAAAACTTAAAAAAATAAATGTCAGTACAGTGTTCTGTGTTTGGATATTGGTGTAATTATGATTTATTCAACTCTCCACTTATTGATTACATTCTTTTTATTTATGATACCTACCTCAACAAGCAATGCTTCATGATTGGAATCATTCTTTAAAAATTTTTTAATCTGATGGGTATAAAATGAGGATTAACTGTTACTTAATTTACATTTTTCTGACTGCTTGGGAAGTTGAGAATCTTTTCATGTATTTAGTAACATTTGGACTTAATTTTCTATGAATTGTCTGTTCATATTTTTTGCCTAGTTTTTATTTCAGTATTTTTCTTTTGGTTATTAATGTATAAATTCAAGCTTTGCTTTATCTGAAGATACTGTTTCTGGACTATAATCTTACTCTTGTTTTGGATCCTTTCAAAATTCATACTTCAAAGTTCTGAACTGTGAAATATATCTTATTGTTAAGCTATTAATCATAGAATAATGCATTCATTTAAAATAAAAGAATTTTTATGGGCTTTAATTCTCTCTGCTGCTCTTCTCAGAAATAGTAACCGGTGAAAGTTTGGAGTTTAAAGAACTTCCTTTAGATTCTTTAGAGGAGATCTGCTGATGACAAGTTCTTTTAGCTTTCTTTCATCTAGAAATGATTTTATTACATATTCTTTCCTGAAGCATACTTTTGCTGGATGTAGAATACTGGACAGGCAGTTCTTTTCTTTCAGCACTTAAATAATGTGCCGCTTTCATATTGTCTCTACAGTTTCTGATGAAAAATCTACTGCCTTTAGAATTGTCATTTCTCACAGGTAATAGTTTCACTGTTTGCTTTCAAGATTTTTGTCTTCAATTTTCAGAAATTTATCAAGAAGTGCCTAGCCATAGATTTCTTTGCTATTACTGTTTCAGTTTGTTCAACTTGCTGAATCTGTCAGGTTTATGTTTTGTTTTTCACCAAATTTAGGGAATTTGTAGCCCCAAATTTTTTTTAAAAATTTTTTCCTCAGCTCCACAATTTCTTCTCTTCTTTTTTCTGGGACTCTGGTGAATAATTCCTTTATTAGATCTTTTGTTTTTGTCTCACAAATCCCTGCAGGTCAGTTTATTCTTTTTCAATATATTTCTCATTGGTGTACAGATTGTAAAATTTCTATTGCTTTATCTTCAAATTCATTATTTCTTCTGTTGTTTTTATTTCAATATTGAATTCATCCAATTTTTTAAAAAAATTTTGTTATTGTACTTTTTAATTCAAAATTTTTCATTTGATTCTCCTTTATGTCTTCTATTTTCTTTTTGCTGAGGTTTTTGATAGCTTAATTTGTTTCAAGAGTATTTGTAATTGCTCAATAAACTATTTTAAATGACAACTGCTTTGAAATCCTTGCCAGAGATTTCCAACACCTGTCATCTTAGTGCTGGTGTTCATCATCTTTTCTAATTCAAATTGAGATTTTGTTTAGTATGATATGTTCATTGACTATAGTCCCCAGTTACTCAATAAAACAATAATCTAGGTATTGCAGTGAATGTATTTTATGGATGTGATTAAAGTCCACAATCAGTTGAAGATTATTTTAGAAAATCTAGGTGGGCCTGATTTAATTAGCTGAAAGGGCTCAAAAGCATAGTTGAGGCTTCCCTATAGGAAAAAAAAAAAAATTCCGCTGAGGATTGCAGCTTCAGCCCATCCCAGTAGCTCCAGCTTATTCTTCCTGACAGCCTGTCCTATGACTTTTAGACTTGTCTAGCTAGCCTCCAGAATCAGATAAGACAATTTTTTTTGGCAACAAACTTCTTAATATAAATATCCTACAAGTTCTTATCTGCTTAAATCTTGCCTAATATAACTATTCTTAGAATGACAAGTAAGTTTGCACTCCACCCTGAAAATATTTTGTGTTATAAGACTATGGTTCCTTTCTAAATCTCCTATTTTAGAGGTAGCTAATTTGTTTAGATTCAGAATGCATTTCCTGACTCATTTCTGTGGGTTACAGTTCAGATGTGGGTGGGTTGCCACATCATTACTAAGGGAGGTGGAATTCAGAGAACCAGTGGCAGAATCTGCTGGGAAGGGGCATGGAGGAAATAAGTTACAATGGAAGGAAATATAAAACATCAGGAATTAAGAAAGAGTAATGGGAAGCATAAACATATTAGTAAAAATAAGACATTCTCTTGAGTTTTTAAAATTGTGTCTGTTAAGAAGCAAAAATAATTATAAAATGGTTTAATCTGACCCTCACTATATGTAGAGGTAATATTTTAGACAACTATGTCATAAAAGAGGAAGGGTAAAGTAATGCAAATAGTGATACGTATCTGCATTTTACTTGACTTTGTAATCTAATCTTAATAATCACACTCCTAGGGTGATAATCACCTCCTACATTTAAATATGTAAGTGTAAAACTTACGTTAACAACAACAACAAAAACTTGTGCATGGATGATTATAGCAGTCTTATTTATAATCTCTAAAAACTGGAAGTAACAAAGATTTCCTTCAACAAGTGAATGATATGTGGAATAATATTCTCTACTATTCACCGATAAAAAGGAATGAGCTATTGATGCTGATAACAAATATGGATGAATCTTAAAGACACTCTTCTGAAAGAAAAAGGCATACCCAAAGTGTATATGTTGTATGATTCCACGTATATGATATTCTAGAAAAGGTAAAACTATTGGAAAAGAAAATAGTTCAATGATTTTTTTTCTGGATTTTGAAGAGAGAAAAGAATTTACTACAAAAAAAGTACACATGGAAGCAACCTAATTGCCCATACATAGATGAATGGATACAGAAAATGTGGCATATATATAATGGGATATTACCAGCTATAAAAAAGAATGAAATCTTGCCATTTGTGACAACATGAATGGACCCAGAAAGTATATGCTAAGTGAAATAAGTCAGATGGAGAAAGACAAATACCATATGATTTTACTTATATGTAGAATCTAAAAAACAAAACAAAATAAACAAACAAAAAGCAGATACAGACTCATTAATTCAGAGAACAAAGTAGTGGTTGCCAGATGGAAGAGTAGGGAGAGATGGGAAAAATAGGTGAAGGAGATTAAGGTGAAGGAAATAGGTGAAACAGTTATAAAATAAATAAGGGGATGAAAAGTACAGCATAAAGAATACAGTCAATAACAGTGTGATAACTATGTACGATGACATATGGTAACTATTCTTATGATGATAAGCACTGGGTAATGTAAAATACTGTCCAATAGCAATGTTGTACATCTGAAACTAATATAACAATGTATATCAACTATACTTCAATAAAAAAAGGAAATGTGCAAGGAAATGTTGAGGGTTATGTATACAGAAGAGTATGGTCCTGGATTGGTGGATCCATGACTTTTTGTATTTGTCGATATCTGTATATCACAAAGAGTGATCTTAACCAAGATATTGGAAGATCCCAGAATGGAATGCATTCTGATACAAATATGGTGTATATTAGAGAGGATGTAGAAGCAGTGATGAATTAGTAGAAATAAGCACAATTAGCACTCAGGTTTTAGGTTATAAATACCCATCTCCAGGAAAAGGAACTAGATATTCTTGAAGAAATTACTGATACTAAGCCTAGAGGAGGGAAAATAGGTAATGGGAGTGAGCACTTTATAGCATTAGAAGTTAATAAGTGCTTAAACAGGAAAAATGTAAAAGAAAGAAAGAAGTAATATCAGAAGGACACAGAAGGCCATGTGAAAGAGCTCTCAATGGCCAAAGTTGGAATAATTGAGTATCAATATAAGTAACATAGTATTGGATTATAACTCAAGTCATTAAATAAATACCAGTGAGTCCATACTGATATACATAAATGATTGAGAAAATAAATAATGGCAAGAAAGGACAAATTTTCCTTAATGGAGAATACCAAATAATATATGAAGATACTTCTCCCACTAAAAGGTAGGACTTACTTCTCTGCCCTGTGAGTGTTGGCTGGAATTACTAATTTTCAAAGAATAGAGTATAGAAAGTAAAAAGGAGTAACTTTACAGTGGAGAAGTCTGACAGCATCACCTTAACCACCTGATCAAGGTTATCACCGCGGGAATAGGCATGCTGATGTATGATGTGATAAGAAGGCAGCATCCCCTCTGCGGTCTTCTTCTCCAAAATCCATAAGCCCCGCGAAATCATGAGAAAACAGCATTCAAACCCAAATTAAAGGACATTTTACAAGGTACTGAGCAAATATTTTTCAAAGGTATCAAGATCTTGAAAAACAAGCAGAGTAACTGTCAAACAGATATTGTTACTGTTTCCAGAGGACTTTGTACTCTCTTTTTTACATTCCACCACTTAGGAAATCTTACCAGCTCTGAGTTAAATTTTGTATTTTCTATGCCTAGTACAGTGCCTGGCACAATTAATTTTGTGCATTTTAAATTAGTGTATTAATTGCTTTTTATAATCAGTTACATATGTGTTACTGATTTTACATTCCACCCCCATATAGCTTTTTTTTTTTTTCTCAGCTAACCACCATTAACCTTCATCTTGCTTTTTGGATCTCCACAACCTGGTGTTATAATTCTTTCAATATGCATTAATGTTATATAGGCTTAAAAGAACATGGAGTCCACTAGGCAAGCAAGAAAAAAAATACACTTTAGTATTTTTCCCCATCATCTTTTCATCTCTAGGTTTTGACAATTACCTTAAGGCAGAACTGTTTGAGTGCTTCAGGCATGTGCATAGAGACTCTCCTTCCATTTCTTCTATTATTCCAATTAATCATTTATGGACCTCTCTGCTAACCCACAATCTGTATTGCCTATAGGCTTTTATGATCCCTTGATTCACTTCTGCTATAACAATGCAATCTAGAGACTTCTAAATCAAACTACTATTATGGTTCCAGAAAATTGAGAGGATAAAAATATGTAGAAAAAACGATCTTTTTCTGTAAAATATTGATATCATAAGTGCCATCTTTTTGTCTTTTCTGGGGAGAAGATTCTATAACAAGTTTAAGATATTAATCAATGGTATATTGGTAAGCCAGCTCTCTAAACTAAACCAGAAAAGAAAAAAAAGGAATTAACTCATTTGTAGCATTTGCTGATGTCCAAGGTGTAAATGTTCCATCATGACCAAATTCAAACAGACAACATGGTATCAATGAATTAGAAAGAAAAGCAACACATCGACTACCATAAGGCAGTGTGAATCAGGTCCAGACCACTGGGGCACTACTCTAGCACTGTACTGACTTGATGCAACAGAAACAGTAAAATTTCCCTTGTTACCTATGAACCCAAAGAAAAGTGTGTGCTAGGATTAAAGGATCTCAGAGCACAACTGCATTCAGCAGTTTGGAGAAGTTGATTCTTCAATTAAACCTAAAGTCAGGTGCACTCAAGCAATCAGATTTCCACCAGATGTTCTAGGTGAAAGCACTCTATGTTAAATTTAATTTAACTAAAAGTAAACTTTTATTTTTTTAAATTTTAAAATGCCTTGTGTTGATTTAAATCAGGTTTTATAAAACATTATTTATTCAACAACTTAAAAAACAACAGTGGACTATTTTTTCAAGAACTTTTAGATTTATAGATAAACTGTGAAGTAGAGAGAGTCTGGATATACTCCTTGGATATACTACCAGCCCTACACACATGCACACACACAGTTTCTCTGATTATTAGTATCTTGCATCAGTGTGCTACATTTGTTACAATTGGTGAGCCTATATTGATGCATTATTACCGAAAATCTATAGTTTACATTAAGATTCACTCTTGGTATTGTACATTATATGGCTTTTGACAAATGCATAATAATATGCATCGACCATGACATTATCATACAGAATAGTGTCACTGCCCTAAAAACCCCTATGCTCCACCTATTCACTCCTTCCCTCCCAAACTCTTGGCAAACACTGATCATTTTACTGTCTGCATAGTTTTGCTTTTTCCAGAATGTCATATAGTTAGAAACTTACCGTGTGTAGTCTTTTCAGATTGGCTTCTTTCACGTAATAATATGCATTTAAGTTTCCTCCATGTCTTTTTGTGGCTTCACTAAGAAGTGCTAAAAAATATTCCATTGTCTTTAGGTACCAAGTTTATTCATTCACCTACTACTGAAGGACAACTTGGTTGCTTTTAAGTTTTGGCAATTATGAATAAGGCTGCTATAAACATCCGTGTGCATGATTTTGTGTAAACATAAGTTTTTACCTCCAAATATAAAGGGGCATGATTGCTGGTAACAGCATGTTTAGTTTTGTAGAAACCGCCGCACTGTTTTCCAACGTGTCTGTACCATCTTGCAATCCTATCCACAATCCATGTGAGTCCTCATTGTTCCACGACCTCGTCAGCATTTGCTATGGTCAGTGCTTTGGATTTTAGCCAATCTAATAGGTTTTTAGTGGTATCTCATTATTTAAATTGTTGATCATCCTGGGGCGCCTTGGTGGCTCAGTCTGTTAAGAATCTGATTCTTCATTTGGCTCAGGTCATGATCTCAGGGTCGTGAGATCAAGCCCCGCGTTGGACTCTAAGCTCAGGAGTCTGCTTTGGAACCGCACGCTCTCTCTCTCCTTCTGCCCCTGTCCCTGCTCGCACTCTTGCTCTCTCTCTAAATAAAAAAAAAATCTTTAAATTGTTGATCATCTTTTCACATGCTTGTTTGCCATATGTACATCTTAACTATTTTTGAAGCAAGAACTTACTATGGAAAAACCTTAATCTAAGTGTTGGGAATAAATGGAGAGTGAGTGCAACAAATGCTTGGAGTTTGTGCCACGTTGGAGCAGGTCCAATTGCTGAGGAAGTTCATATGAGGGACATCTAACCATTTTATGAACCTAGGTCAGAGAGGCCACTTTTTATTGATCTTAAGACAGAATCTAAGAGAATGTATGCTTACCATATCAGAACGCCCAGCTGTGAAAGAGGAAAATCACTCCTATTAATCAGCTCTGATCATTAAAGTGATGATTCAGTTTAAAAGGTAAGTAAAAGGGGCACCTGCGTGGCTCAGATGGTTAAGCGTCTGCCTTCGGCTCAAGTCATGATCCCAAGGTCTTGGGATCGAGCCCTGCATTGGGCTCCCTGCTTGGCGGGGAGCCTGCTTCTCCCTCTTCTTCTACTGCTCTCCCTGCTTGTTCCCTCTCACTCTCTGTCAAATAAATAAATAAAATCTTTAAAAAAATAAAATAAAAAGGTAAGTGAAGTGATTTCTGATTCCATCTTATCTAGGGCCTTTCACACACTTTCCAGTGTTTAACTCCACAATTTAGAATTTGCACTAAAAATCCCTAAAAATTTTCATATTTGTAAATTAGTGAGGCTAAATCCTATCATAGACCTAAAGAGAAATAACAGTTATTCTAAAACATCAGTTGTAGCAACAGAGAATAAAAAGGAAAACATGAAAGCCACTGTAGGACTGTCTGCTATCTGAAGCCACCGTGGAAATCAGAAAATAAGTCCTCTGGCAGACTGAAATTTCTCTTACCCCTCCAGTTCTGTCTAAATACATGATTTTTTAAAGGATGCTTTAAACATAAAAGCATCCTGTATGTGCAGACATAAAAGTAAAGTAATATTAAAATAGAAACAAGAATATATGAAAGTGAAAATTAAATACCAAATAACTAAAGTAAGTTTGAGGAGGGTGCTGAAAAAGAAAAGACACCAGACTATTTTCACAGGAGACAAGATCAACAAATGAAAGAACTAGTAAAAGTTACGGAAACATCAATTTCCTTACACTATCCACATGGAGCAATGATCTGTTTCCCTGAAAACTGTGAGCAGATCAAACACTCAATCATAGTCTGGTCTGTTACCTAAGACAGACGTTTACTCAGAGTTACACAGAAATCAAAGTGCAATTTTTTTTTTCATACAAACCGCTCATGTATCAGCATTAGTACTGCAACATAACCGTTTCCAGTAAAGATCCACGGAGATCCACGGGTGTGGCAGAACAAGGCAAGGCTCAGACGGGTGAGTGGCCGGCTCCTATTTTTTCCACTACTTCTTGTTGTTGTCCCACTTGGCTGAGAAGTCGTGGATCGGGTTGGCCTTTATACATAGCAGCCTCTTGGTCTGCTTGGCCACCCATTCCTCTTCCAAGGGGTAGGAGTTGGGGCCGCACACATAGTGCTTCTCCCAGATCAGAGTGAGAGCGGGGAAGCCCATGAAGATCATGGTGGCGCCCACAATCATCTTCCGCACCTTCCTGCTCCTGTTATCTCAGCAAAGCTCTAGTTGAACTTAACGTGATACAATTCAACCTTATCATTAGTGGAGAGGCTGCTCCAGGGAGCCCCCCCCCTCCTCTTCCAAGCCTTTTGGCAGAGAGGTTCTTGATGTGGACATAACTCGGGGGAGAGCATAGTCTTCACTCTTCAGGACACTTCCATGTGCTCTTAACACAACCTGAGTGGAAATTGCTCACTTGCCAATTAGGCTCACCACTGACCATCAATATTCTGCCACTGCTGTCCACTGCTCCAAAATGTAATCTTTGATCCAAATATAAAAGAATTAATATTGTAATCAAAATTGAAACTGGAATTTCAGGTTGACATATTTCCTGAAAGTCTATGTTGAAGAAGAAAATGGTACATCAGAAGATATATTTTCAAGTATGTTAACAACATGGTCATTTAGAAGGCAAAAATCTATTCTTAACTATTCATGATTATCTGCAAAAATAAAAATATGAAATTGCATGTAGTGAATTTCCATAATATGGAAATTATGTTTTTGGATGAAGAATCAACAACTCTGACACTGCTTGCAAATCATGTTATTTTTAAAGTACACAATATTCAATGTTCCCACGAGCATGGCATTATAAGTATTTCACAAGCAAACATAGTAATAAGATGATGTGGTATGATTTTCAGAAAGGGCTACAAGAAGGTAGACTCTATATCCTGGGGTACTTGTGGGCCTATTTACTGCAGTAATCAAGACAGAACTTCTCCTGGAAACAATACTGTAAAGTCTTATTATTTCACTTTATGAACAAATTCACCAGAATGATAATTACAAGGTCATACTGGTGTCCTGATCTAAGACTTCTCTCTTAAAAAATGCATTTATTATTAAATCTGATTGTTTATAATAAACAACAATATAGGATAGAGACAAAGAATTTTATTATGTATTAACAGTTTGAATATAAACATATAAATATATGAGAAAGAAGACAATTTATTCTAACTAGTGTGTAGTTTCAGTGTTAATTCATGCTTTAACAGCAGTCCATTATGTCTTAGCTTGCCTAGGAATGTGTATCTCTCTGGTCCTTCTCTAGTGTTTAAACTCTTCTCCTTCACCCTGATCGGGTGAATCAAGTCAGTTGCTTAACTGACTGAGTCACCCAGGCACCCCTAGTTTTTGCTTCTTGATCCTGGACAGCTTCTTCCTGATATTAGTGCTAATACACTAATGCCAGGGATTCAGGGTTCCACCTCTAAATCTTCAGATTTCAAATATAATTTCAGAGATCTACCGTTCATTGTCAGTTTTAAACTTAATAGTTAAACTCTTGATTTCATCTCACTAAAATTAGAAACAGGCAATGATATCAGTTAGTGTTAGGCAGAAGCTAGACAGGAGCAGTGGAAGGAACGCCCCAAGGCAGAGTCCTAAGTCCTTGAAGGGGAATGATAGAGATACTTGCTAGAGGCGAGGATAGTGATAAATAAGTGATATAAGCCGAGAGACACAACCCCTGACCTGTGGCTTCCAAGACCTTGGGGCTGACAGATCAAGAGCCACTGGTTGAGAACTTGCGCTCCCCTTTTCCTCCTCTGCCCCAGGGTAACCCTAGACTCATTATAATACATTTGCATTTCGGTTACAACCTCCACCCCCACGGAAAATCTTGCCATGACAGTTGGGGAACAAACCTTGTAGGGTCAAAAACTCCTCCTCCCAACCTGTGGGGAGAGTTCCCCAAATGATCAGAAGCAGCCTCCATTAGAGCCCACCCTATTGTACATGCCGGCTCCTCCCAGCCGAGAGACACAACAGACAATCCCCAAACAACCTAGGGCCAGTTCCACCTCATGCAAGTTGCGCGCTCTCCCACCTTGAGAGTGCACTTTCTCTTTATATACTGCTTTATGCTTGCTACTTCCCTTCTGGCTGTCTGTATGCAAGCCCGGATTCCCACCTGAATCTTCTTGTGGGAAATCCAAGGCCCAAGACCTCCCTCCATCCACACAACACAGACTCTCCCACTGGTAACATTAGTACCTCCCTCATTTAACAGCAGCTTAAATACTCTTTTTAAAAAATGCAATGACAAAGATAAGGAATCAAATAATGTGTCTATTAGACAAGAGTGTCCCAATCTTCAATAATATAACTTGGTTGTCTACCTAAGAAGAGGGAGAAGGAGAAAAACAGCAGCAGTAGCTCCTGCAAGCCTAATAGGAAAGACGTGGCAGTTTATAAAAGCAGCATATCATAAGATACTTCAAGGCTTTCCCACATAGCAGCAATGGCCAGAAATGGTAGTGAAGGCCATGAACCCTGCCATCAAACAGTCCTGAGTTCAAGCCAACAGGCACACCGAGGTACAGCATATATTCTTTGAAAATCAGAAAATATACAAGATTTCAATGACACAGAAAATAATTGAACATATCATACATAGTACTTGAGTTGCTAATTTCACAGATGCTGTTATTTTACCTAAACTTTGGTGTGACTTAAATGCTTACCTTGGAAAAAAGGGTCAGGCATTTCCATAGAGGCATCTCTTAAGAATAATGATGGGTACTGTTTGGTAATAAACCTCAATTTTATTTTGATTTTAAATTAATTTTAATAGACAAATATTTCGGTATTAATCAAATAGCATATGGAGAATCTGGTATAGGAGAGACCATCTAGACAAGTTCATCAATACTGATTCTTATACTAAGAGGGAAGATGGAGATAATGTTCTATATGGGAGATACAATGACCATTTATTCCAATTAGTCAGGGGCTCAGGCTTCTAGTTGTTTCCCAAACCTGACTTTTCCTCTTTCAAAGCATTAGAAATTTAACTGGCTACATGAATTTCCAAAATAAGAATTTCATTTCCTAGACTCCTTGCAGCTAGTATTAAGTCTTAGAAGTATTAGTCTGTAGATTCTGGGAACTTTCTATCCCTGGGAAAGAGGGTAGCTCTAATCCACTGTAATGCACTTTGAAGTCAGTCTGCTTAGGTTTGAATGGTTGGCACATACTTAGTACTTAGTAAATTTAGTTATTATACTATAAAGACACAGCTATTAACTTCTGATATCATTTTGCTGGAGCAGTGTTCTTTATCTGGGAGTGATTTTGTGCCCCTCCTCACCGCGCACCAGAACTCTTTTGGCAAAATCTGGAGCCATTTCTGAATGTCACCAGGAAACCGGGGTGGGATGGAGTTCCTGGCATCTAGTAGGTAGGGGTGCTGATAAACACCTACAATATGCACATGACAGCAGTGTTGATATTTTAAATTTGATATTTTAAAAAGTTACTTAAATTTGATATTTGATATTTTTAATTACTTAAATAGTGAAGACTTTAAGAGAGTTATAAGACTAACATCCTTACAGATCCGTGATATAAAGAGATCAGTTTATTCAGGCAAAACAAAAACAAAAGACAAAACAAAACAAAACTTCTATTTTGCTGCCACCCCTCCAAACTCTGCCAGAAATCTTAAGCGTAGAATGATAATAAAAGACTACGAGTTTGCAAAGTGGCATTCTTCAATGTTTTCCATCCCAGCCATTTTAGTTAGAATGTCTAAGTTCAACAACAACACAAAAATTAAAGAAAAACAAAGCAAAAGAACAATAACAAACCTCATCCAGACTTTTAAATCATCTGTAGCCTAATCTTAAAAACCCTGTCCTTGGGAGAAGTGAAGAGTTTTTCTATTCCCTAATCTGACATATTTAATTTAACTCCAGAAATTTTAACGTTTGGTTTGCCCAGCCCAAGCTCAGGTATAACCACCTAAAACTGAATGATTTTAAACTTATTTCTATAAAACCTTTTCTTCCTGTGGAATGCTTTCCTAAAATCACTGGCTTCCTGGGAGCTACTTTCCTCTGTTGCTGGACAACACCCTGCTGGAGTTACCGCAGGGGTTCTTCTCTTCCAGGGCTCAGCTCTCTGTATCCACCGCAAGCCACAGCTTTGTCCCAGAGCTGGTAGATTAAAAGGCATAACCTGGGCCTCTGTCTCAGGTTCTCCACTGAGATGCTCCTGCCTGTCCTTTGCCTAGCATTTTCAGCTCCAGTCGCCTCTCGCCACCCTTTCTGTGCCCCCAAATACGAGCTCATTCTAGAGCTTCCCCAACATACAAAAGTGCCACCATTTCTGCCAGGCTCAGACCAAATAAGCCTGAACACAATGCACAGTCCTTCCCTTACTGTGGCGGTGCCATGCCTCTAGGTGTCAGCTTGTGAGACAAGATGCCCTCACATTATCCAGGGCTCTACCAGGTGAATGGATTCCTTCCTTCAAAATCCCCTGCTGCCTCTACTCTCTACTCACCCATATTCTCTGTCTTCCTACAAAACTAGAAGAGTATTCTCCAGTTTCCCCAAAGTAGGGAGCTCCTCAAATCCAGCACTCTAGACATTTTAGGCTAGGTAGTGTTTTGCAAGCAGTGCAGGAGCTGTCGTGTGCATGTTTTAGGTGTTTATCAGCACCCCTACCTACTAGATGCCAGGAATTCCATCCCACCCCAGTTTCCTGGAGACATGCAGAAATGACTCCAGATTTTGCCAATTGTGTTCTGGTGGGTGATGTGGAGGGGCGCAAAATTGCTCCCAGATAAAGAATGCTGCTCCAGCAAAATGATACACAATCCTCAAATCTCACTCGCCAAACCATTTAAAATATTCTGGAAGTATTCTGAATTTGTTCAAGAGCTATAGTACTTTGGAAAGAAAAGTTAGCAAAGACTCAACGGAATATTTTCTGTTTTCCATCAAACTTATATCCCTCACCCCAGACAATAATTCTACATCTGTTTAATTGAATGGAATGATGGAGGGGGGAGAAAAAGGGAAGCAATTTCAGGGGAAAAAATCAATATCTCAAAAATATTATTCTGTCACATGCATCTGTTGTTACAGGTCCAGTGTTCTGATTTGATGCGAAAAAATAAAGAACATTTAAGTTATTTTTGGAAGTGAGTAGGAAGTCAAAATGATTTTTCTCATGGACCTGCTTCTCTCACAGCACATGAAGCATATTGCCTCAGGATATTACTACACATTAGTTGATACCTATGATCGTGGGGTGACAAAATCTGTCTCTTCTCTCTGTACTTCTTTCTTCCATTTTAGTGACTTCATTCCCAGGGCTTAGCTTCTCGGTGGGATTCCTCTGCCATTTCTATTGATCCTACTCCTAGCTCTGAATATGGTGGCAGGACCTGATTTTAGAACACCTGTTGCTTCATATCCGACATCTTTAATGCACGTGGTTTGTTGTAGATACAAGACTGCACTGTAATACTTTTTGTTGACTGGAGGAGTTATTTTACTTTCTCTTTTCCAACAAGTGAGGCTTTCTCTTAGCTTAATTATTCCTCTAATGGTACTACACCGTCCTCTCACTTTTCATAGTTTTTAAATATAATTTTTGTTCCTCGTTTTGATTTTTCTCCATTTATTTGTTTTTGTTCCGGTAAGAATCATCTAAGGCTGTCCCAAATTTTAATTGCTGTGTCCTATGGAGGATGGCTCTGCTTTAGCATTCTTAGTAAATTTGATTTATAGTACTTCTCTGACATTTTACAAGTGATACACCAGTGCCTAGAAAAAGTAGGTGCTTGATAATGTTTGTTTAATGAATGAATATGTGGGTGAAAATAAAGATATTATCCATATATACCACTCAGTTCACATATCTAATAAACAAGTATATGTAAAATCAATAGCAATGCTAATTATGCAAGAACTTACTTTGCCTATAAGAAGTATAGGCAACTGCAATCATATCAACCAGCATGTTATTGTTTGCTAAGAAAATAGTGGCAATATCATCAGATAACGGTAATTATGGTTCTAATTTCAAATATTTCCTGTCTCTTAATGAAAAACACGTCAAGTGCACCGTTGAGTACATCAAATCGGGGAACTGCTGCCAAAAACACAATTTACCACATTGTTCTCTAGGATTACTTCTTATTAGGTGAAACAGAAGTGAGCGCTGTCCTTTCCAGTGTATATATATTTTTATTTTGACTGTAAAATGTGGGTAATTAAATTCCTCTTAATGTTTTTCTTGTGATTCAATACATTTTCTCGGGGGTACCTTAACTTTTTTTCCACTGTATATATTAAATAAAAATCTGAACTTATTGGAGAACTTTCTGCAAAAATACATTGGTTTATTTAAGCATTACTTTCTCCTTTTTAAAAAAAAATTTCCCCTCAGAAAAAATGGTGCCTAACATCTAGAAGGAAATAAACAGCCTTTGTTAAATAAATCAGTGAATCAGTACAATATCTGATTGGCAGGTCAGCATTACATACTTGTGGACTTCCAGATTCTTTGATTCTATTTTCCCTTTTAGGCATCTGCCCATGAAAGCTGGCACACTGTTTCTTTAAATTCTACAAAACGCTTTTCTACAACCTGGGCGTATTGCTTTCTGCATATTGTGCCCTTTCAGTTCAGGGTCACTTACTTCTAGAGACCCACTCTATCAGTTACATCTGGCCTAATCATTGTCTTGGTCATAGTGTGATCCAGTTTATCAGATTCCCGTGATGTTCGCTTTGTGAATGGAGGATGCACTGGTCAACAAGATTAATTATCAGCTAGGTAAGTCTGCTTTACCTACATGAGAGTCCTGGCAGGTGTTTACGGGGATTTGGTGCTCACTTAGCATTCTTGCAATGGTGCCAATTCTGAGAACTGCGTATGGAACTTATTATCTATTTACATCATCAAGCCAGATGGCTTATCATATATTTCTTAATTGATGCTGTGTGTCTTACTCTTTCCTTTTATTCTCTGCAAAATGAAAATTGGCCTCATTAGTTCTATTTGCCTAGAGAACTAGACACCTGTTAGATTTCCTTCCTGAGCTTCCACTCTCTGTAAGAAACAATTTGATCTAAATGTTACACTTTTCTGTCCTGTTTAGATTATGAAGGTGTTCTTAGTAAATACCAAGCGAGACGATAAACACGATTAAGATTGCATTAGTTATTTAAATGAAAACTTCTTTCACAAAAATATGTGTGGATGTATGTATACACATATATGTGTATATATGTATGTATGTGTATATACATATATTTATACACATATATATCACAATAAAATAAAATGGTCAAATATCCTTTAAAATAAAAAGGTTCTAATATTAATTATAGTCCTTATGTGGTAAGGAAATTTATTCAATCAAGGCACTGGAGAGGGAAAAAATATAACTGGAATAATTTTCCCATGTCATTTTGTAATTAAGAATCACTTAAATAAGCAAGTATATAAAATGTAATCAAAAGCGTTTAGTAAGTGTTCTAATAGTACTGTGAAAATTAATGGCTTCAATGAGAACTAATTATCTAACTTGCTGTTTCAAATATTTAAAAGAACTTTGTTCTGCATCCTCTAAATTCATTAATATTAAACGGTTTCATTAATAATGTTAAAGTGCAGCTTACGTTTGGTGATTAAAAAACATAGATACATTTCCTAGCATAGAAATATAAAGGCCTGGTAAGAAAAAAAGGAAAACGGGCTTCAATATGGGTATATTATAGCACAGGGTTCGTTCTAACCCAGGGGGAGTATAATTGTATGTTGTTTCCTTAAAATGGGAATAGTTTCCATAAGAAAGATACGTAAGCAGTAGATATTTTCAAACTGAATAATGTTACAGTTAGTATAATAACCAATCACAGAAAGAATCAGAAAGGTAAATGAGCATTTGATAGTTGTTCTTCATTAAAATGCTAGCAGTGTCCTGGTGTTAATAACTAGTTAATAAATGGCTGAATGATACTGCATTTTGATTGCAAATCTGTATTTTATAAAACACAGTTGCTTATAAGGTTTTCTGCATTTAATCATTATTTCATGCAATGATATATATTTAAAGGTTTTTTTAAGTGTTTTTGACTTCTAATTTTCAGTTTTTAAAGGGTTTCAGTTAATTATGTTCTTCGAGATACTCCAGCTTAGTTTTTTCTAAAGGTGATGCTTCCTCTAAACAGCAAGAATGAATTAAAATTTAATCTCAATAAAAATCTACATCAGTTTAAAAGAAAATAAAAATAAAATTGTCCAAATGATTTAGAAGAAATCATGACTGCTTAAAAAGTTTTGCTATCGCTTGTGCTCATTTTTTTTTCATTTTAGTGAATTGACAGTTTTTATATAGTTATACATCTGAAATAAATACATCATGCTCATAAAGTCAAATTTTTTCCCTGATATACTCACTCCACATACTTTTAGAGACTATTTGAAATAAGAGATTTGGTTATTTTTATATATTTGAAAACAAAAGAGGAATTGAGATACTATATAATGTATGTAATTGACATACTATATAATTGACAAACTATATAATATGAAGAGAAGAGAGAAAAATATTCCTTCAATAAACATCTACAAGAAAGTTTTTTTAATGTTCAATAATATATAAAAAACAAAAGACATATTGCATAATAAGTTATTCTTTTTCCCCGGGCTTTAGCTTTCAAAGTCTTTTCCACTTGAAACAGAAAGGTATCCCTACTATGGGAAAGAATTTATTTTCTATGAAAGTTTTGCTTAGAAGTAAATTATTCCCATATATTGTATGGCTTTTCTTATTAAATGTCTTGCATAGTTTGGATTTTGACACCTGTTTTTACAATCTGAAGGTAATTGATAATAGATTCTGGAACACAGTAATGAAAAGTAAAATTATGTATTATGTATTATTTCCAGGTCACAGATCCATGACATAACTCATCACAGACATGATTTCCTGAAGTGGCAGTGCTGGTGGGATGCGGGAATGTATGAGACTTAGAAATAGCTGAAGATTGGCCAGGAATGTGCTTTATGGTATCTCTCTCTCTCTCTCTCTCTCTCTCTCTCTCTGTGTGTGTGTGTGTGTGTGTATGTGTTAGTGAATTTGGCTCCAAATCAGTTTTTAAGTTTTCATACATCAACATAGAGATTTAACAGTTTGGCTACAGGACTAAAACTACATAGTTCACGCAAAAAGAAAAGGTAAAAGCAAATTGATGTAAAAATTGTTGAAAAAATATTATTTCTTCAGTTGCTTTTCAGTAAGTAGGCCACTGAAATGTTATGCTGTCGTATACACATATATAACAATACTGGAACATTGACTTTTCATACTATCAACCAGGGAATATTGCTGTGGTTTCCTAGATAGAAAAGAAAAGCTGCACAATTAACCATGAAGTCCACAGAAAATATTTTGTAAACTTGAACTTGGGTTATCAAACTGTTTGAGTAGTTAAGAGCCTGGGTCTGGAGTCAGAAAACCCAACTTCTAGTTGACTTTGTGAAAATTAAGAGCTGTGTGATTTTTTGGAGATGCTCATAACATTTTGCTTTTAAAATATTAGCCTGTTTCAAATTTTATTAGGCTGTATTTACAATAAGACTTCCTTCAATAATTTTACAATCAGGCAAGTAGGCCTCCTCTTGATAATTAACTTAAAGTATGCCTATTTTCCATGTATGGTGACTTGCATATACAAATTCCCACTTACAGTAATGGCAGAGTTATATGTTATGGAACCAATTCATCTACCAATGAAAGTTAGAAAAGCCATGATACTTTAAAACAAACGAACAAAGGAATGACAGTTGTTTCAGGTAATCTGAGTTACAAAGCCGTCCAGACATGAGGGGTCTCAAATCCCAGTGAAGACTAAATGCCTCTAGATGAGCTTGAAATTTTGTCAATAATTTTTCACTTTGAGGCACCTGCTTGTTTCGTACTAGTGTTATGGCAGAAAGTTAGCGTCAAATAAACAGACCAACAAAATGATTAAGAGACCAGAAGGTAAGTATAGATTTAAGTAATTCTGTACAACGGGGTGACAAAATTTGTATTTCGGGGTCTGACAAAGAGGGACCCTGATACCATACATATTTCTAGTGAGGACCTTAGAAACACTATTACCAAAGAAAGTGCAAAAGCAGAGATTGGCTAGCTCTTACGAAGAAAGAAGTTCAGTTTCAAACTACTTGAATCCCATATTATATTAAATTTATACTCAACTATTCTTTTTTTCTTACTTTTTTTTATTTTAATTTTTTTTATTATGTTAGTCACCGTACAGTACATCCCTGGTTTCCGATGTAAAGTTCGATGATTCACTAGTTGCGTATGACATCCAGTGCACCATGCAATACGTGCCCTCCTTACTCAACTATTCTAATTTCCTATCACAAAGATAAGGAAAAACCTCTCTGTTAGAAGACAACACCAACCGAATTTTCAAGTTAGTCTCGTCAGTCATTTTATACAAAGGAAATGACCAAACCCTAGGAGGGGAAACAAAAACAGGAGAAACAAATATATAAGAGATCTCGAAACTGAAGTAATCAAAGCCTTTTAAGTATCTTGATAATCATTCAAGATAATGATGAGTAATTTCTCCAAGTATTGCAGTCTGAGAAAAGACAATCAAATGAAAAAATACAGTGAGGGGCACCTGGGTGGCACAGTCGATTAGACATCGACTCTTGGTTTGGGCTCAGGTCATGATTTTGGGGTTCTGAGATCAAGTCCCACATCTCTGCTGGAATTTCTGTTTCCCTCTCCCTGTACGCCTCCTACTCGTGCTCTCTCTCTCTCCCTCAAATAAGTAACTGAATCTTGAAAAAAAAAGAAAAATTACAATGCATGAAATTAAGAATACAATTGTTAGATTTAACAGAATTAGGCATAGCTGAAGACAGGATTGGTAAAAGTGGAAAATGAAAAATATGAAAGTTTTCACCAAAGCATGCAAAAAAAGAATTTAGAAAAGAACATAATAGATAAATGAAGCATAGTGAAAAACCAAAATAGTTAATTTGGGGACCAATAGAAAGAAAGGAGAGAGTGATGCAAGAGTGAAATTTCAAGAGATACTTTGAGAATTTTCTCAAACAATGAATGACATCGAGCCTCAGATTCTAGAAGTTCAGTGAATTCAAGTAGGGAAACACACACACACACACACACACACACACACATACACACACACACACACACAGCGCTTCCAGGGAAAAACTATATGTCTGACATCTGACTTTCTGAAAGAAAATATAGGGGACAGAATAAAATGTGATGATATATTTTAGTGTTTAAATAAAACAACTACCAATCAATAATTCTAAATCCAGTGAAATGTTACGATGGCGTGATGATTTTCAGCTCTTTATATGCCAGACTGGAAACCAGGAGTCTATTAGTTTTGAAAAGAATTAAGGTCCTATGTTCTCAGGAGAAAAATCCGTGATAAATAAGTTGTTCTCTTTTTTCCTTCCATGTTCATTTCCATTTTTTGTTTAAAGAAATAGTGAACTGATTGTCATTCATAACTATGAAGGCTATCAGGATTTGGTAATTACTACAGGAAAGAAGAAACATAATGAAATGGAATGATTGTTGAAAAAAATTAAATACTATGATTTTCCCTTTCCCCTTCGAGTTATTAAATGGAAAATATCTATGGACACCATTAGCTATTTAGGGGCAGGGACAGGGACAAGTACCTTAGGTAGAAGTCAAAAAGGCTTTCAAAAGATCCCTAAGAGTTGTAGGGACTAGAGGGAACATATCCTTGGATATGTCACTAGACATAACCATCTTGTGGCCCAATATGCAATTCCTTGTTATATAAGAAAGCAATGGGAGTTGTTAACTTGTAGGAAAGTATTTATCATTAAGTGGCATATGTGCACCCTGGGTTTTCAGTATTCAACATAATTTTAGAATCTCCACTCCTCCTACAAACTTGCCTATTTTATGGTTTGCATTTTCCTCAATTGATATAGATTTCATCATGAATTCAGTATGCTGAGCAAAGAATTTCCTGTCATTGTGATAAAGAGTCATCTCTATTAAAATTTGGCTGTGATATGGAACCACAGATAAAAAAATTTGGCTTAAATGGTCCAAGGGATCTTTATGATGTGGAATAATTATTGTGACTTAACTCTTTACTGATGTGGGCAAAAATTTATTAAAAAACATATTCATTAAACAAGTTTTAACACAACATAGTAATGATTTTATTAATCTTTTTTTCAACACCTGGGTCAATTATAATACCTAAATTTGCTTCTACTTGCTTTCTTTATTCAATACGTATAACAATTTAGTTTGATTCTTTTTTTCTTTGTTAAAACTCTCCTACTAGTGCCTTCCAAAGGTCAGCAGATATATGTCACAATCTAGTCACTCTGGCATCTCTCTAAATAGAAGGTGAAATTTGTGCACTCTCTGTTTTCCCCTCCTGAGTCAGTGATTTGTCTCTCCAAGAGCAAGTGTACACTTACTGAAGTCCTGACTTTAATTAAAAATTAGTATTAACTTATTCGAAGAAAGGAAAGTTTTAATAGAAATAACTATTTCAAACCTCTACACAATTTTCAAATTCTGGAAATAAGTTTTTTTAAATAGAAAATATTAGGCTTTTATATGTAATAGTATGTGTCATATATATGTGTGTGTATATGGTATACATATATATATATATATATATATATATATTTTANNTTTACCATTAACCTTCATTTTCAATGGATGATTTTAAAACCATCCTTTAAACATTATAGCCTATAAAATATATGTAATGAGTATTCATTTATTCTCTATCATCTTCAATATAATTATCGTCAATATAATTATCTTCAATATAATTATAAAGAGCTAAACTATTACTGGTTATATTTTTGTAAATAATGTATAAGACATATTATTTTTTGCAAATTATACACATGTACATACATCTGATATATAAGTAAATATTTATGTTTATGTTCCCATCAATATATATTTCTTTATAATATTATTAAGTTACTTTATCATAGTAATATTTCCCTCAGAATTCATTAAAATATAATAATTTCCTGCAATGACCCACCATGCCTTTTGAAATGAAAGGTAGATTATTTTAAAATACCTTCATGTTCTTTCATTTTATTCTTATAATTGAGCTGTATTTTAAAATTATATTTCCTATTCTGCAGTGCTACATTTACGGTCTGTAAGAATATTAAGGTCATTATTTATATATTTGCAATTCTTCTCAATGAAAACACTTTTGAATAAAATGGAAATAGTATATCATTGTCAGCTTTCAGTATATTCATAATTGTATCAGAGTAACTGATAGAATCTTTTTAGAAAGGGCAAAAGAAAAAGTGAATTCAAATATCTACAAATTACCCCAGGGATAAACAGAATTGCAAAAAGCAAGATTCATACCAAAGTAAACATCAACGCTAACATACTGAATGACTAACATACTGAAAATTACATTTCAATGTAGCAATTTGAGTAGAACAAGAAAGTTTATTTTAGTTTCTAGAAGAGTTGTATTTTAAAAAGTCTTTGCAATTAATTTTATTGAATGAATAGTCCTAATTTCAATTGCACTTCCCTCAACAAAAAAGTACAAAATATAGGCAGAAACAAAGCTTAAGACTTATTTTACTCAAGTAGTATCTTAAAATTAAGAAAAATTTTACTCAATTAGGTATTTGCCCTATACCGCAAACTTTCCATTGCATAGATTTAAAAATGTGTGGCTTACACTAATTTGTGTGTGTAAATTGAAATGCAGAGAAACTAAGATTAGGTCATCTTCACAGAGGAACACCAAAAAATAAAAATGTAAGTGATTTACAGTGCCTAAAACACTCGCTATTTCATAAGGTAGAGATTCAAGGGTAGATTTATAATTTCTTTATTAATAAGATATCTACCTCTGTTTAATAGCATATCATCTATAATGTGATTAGCAGTACAGTGGAAATATATTTGGTTACATCCTATTTTCATTTCTTTACTAGAAAGAGTGAGTTGAACATCAATCCATCAAGGCATCGACAATTTAAAAATTAGTTTTAAGAATCAGGAGCTATTTTGAGTGTTTTCAATGTGCTCAGTTGGTACCGAATAACAGGTGGCAAAAAAATGATTCTGTGCTAAAAGTTGTCCATGAACTATGCACATAAAGGCTAGTACCCCCAGGCATTCTCAATCTGTTACACTGTAACAAAATATCCTGAACTCAGCGGTGAATCTAAACGGTAAACTGACTTATAGTGAATATGCACTATTAGTTGACTTAACCTGTCCTTTAAAGTATCATTGTATTAATGTACCTCCAATAACCTCTACATAATCTTACTCTTTCTGCCCTCAAATAAACTACAAAAATGTGAAACCCAAGCATATTTAACATGCCATCTAATGTGAGCACAAATAAAATTTCCAATTGCTCTCTGTTATCGAGGAAAGAAGACAAGCGCATTTTGATTCAAGTTTCTTTCTTTGTGTGTCACTATAGATAAGGACAATTTGTTGCTATTTTTTGATAGCAGTTTTTACATACATTGTGGCTGATGTTTGTACTCTCGAGAGTGGAAAAGATTGAGTTTTTGTTTCCTCAGCTCTTTAAGAATTAAAAACATACACATGAATTTAAGACATATATGGATTGGCCTGTGATCGCGAAGTTACAAGTCAGTTGCTTATTCAGGAACGTCATCCTGATCTATTTATCAATACACCTTTACATAAATCAAAGCAAAAAAACAAAGAATTAATTGAAACAATGAACCTTCTTTCACTGATCGTCATACAGTGTAAGATTAGACTACATGGGGAATTCTTTCTTTATAGTAATCTTTTTTTGTTAATATTAATAGGTAATGAACAAAGAGTTGGTAAACATGAGTCTAGGTGGTTCGCTGGTTTGGAGTACATCCATTAGTATAGTTTCTTCTCACCCTTTTCTTGTCCAACTCATTTTCCTTGACTTGACTTATAAATTCTAGAGATGTTCAAATAAAGCTCTAGATTCTCTTTATTTCTCACTTTCTTCTTTCTTTACTATCAGCCTCTTACTCCCTTCATAATTTCATCTCATGCCATAACTTTCCTTCCTTCCTTACATACTGACAAATTTTAAATATGTATCTCAGGCACGATACTGCGACAAATGCAGTTTTACAATTCGAAAAATCTCAACACTTCTTTGACTGGCTCCTCTCCCTTGTCCCACATATTTCATGTAATGTGCAAGTTTAGTCTACTTTAAATCTCTTACATTTATCACTTTCTCTTGATCTCCACTGCTGCAATTCTAATCCAAACTACCATTCACTCTTTAAACTGTAGCAAGAGCTCCTAAATGATTTTTTGTGGTTAAAAACCATATAAGATCTATTATCTTAACCACTTTTTAAGTGTACATTTCAGTAGGATTAAGCATATTCAGTCACACTGTCATAAAACAGATCCCAGAACTTGTTCACTTGCAAATCTAAAACTCTGTACCCTTTAGCAGCTTCCCTGTCCCGCCTAAAGCCCTCAAAGTTCACGCATGTTGCAGCATGTGACAGGAGTACCTTCCTTTCTGAGACTGAATAATCTATACTATGTATAGACTACATTTCGTTTATTCATTCTTCTGTTAATGGACATTTGGGTTGCTTCCTCCTCTTGGTTATTATGAACAGTGCTGCTACAAACACGGGTGCACAAATATTTTTTTTTTACGACCCTGCTTTCAACTATTTTGTATGGGATTGCTGGATCATATTGTAGTTCTATATTTTTAAATTTTTGAGTAGCTGTCCACTGTTTTCCATAGCATATGCAACATTTTACATTCCCACTAACAGCACACAAGGGTTTCAATTTCTCTACATTCTCACCAGCATTTGTTCTGTTCTCTTTTCTTTTCTCTCTCCTCTTTTCCCCTTCTCTCTTCTCTCCTCTCTCCCCTCTCCCTCCTCTTCTTTTCTTTTCTTAGTGGTAGTCATCCTAATGGGCATGAGGTGATATCTATCTCATTGATGTTGAATTATACTTCTCTGATGATTAGTGACGTTAATCACATTTTCATATGCTTGTTGGCTATTTGTATATAATCTTTAAAGAAATGTCTATTCAAGTCCTTGGACTATTTTAAAATAGGGTTATTTCACATTTCAGTTGTTGAGTTGTAGGAGTTCTTTATATATTTCAGATACTAACCCCTTATAGACATAGATTTGTATTTTCTCCCATTCTTTGTGTTTTCACTATTAATTGTGTCCTTTGATCTGATTTTTTAGTAGCCTCTTTTACAAGCCCCCAATTCATTATCCATAGTCTTTCTCAAAAAATGCTTAGAAAGCCCAAATATGATCCTGTAATTTCACAACTTTATAGTTACCTATGTCTTCCCAAAGTTCTCAAGTTAAAATTCAAAATGCTTAAAATTGCACTATAAAATCTGGCATCAATCTACCTCGCCAGTATCTTTACACACCTCCTTGTCACCCTCTACTTTCTACCACACTGATCCTTCTCATACATCCTCTGATGAGGCAGGCCGATCCTTATCTTAGGTCCTTTGTCTGTGCTTTTAATTTTGTTCTGTTTTTCTCCTTATTCCATGAAAAGAAAACTGTAGTTTTTGAGCCTCCGATTAAATGTCTTTCATTCAATGAAATCATCCCAGAATTTCCAGCTTAGAACAAGTTTTTAGTGATATAATATGGATGCTTTCTGAGCTTATTGGTAGTATTTATCAAAATTATAATGGAGAAATTAATTGTGCAATTATATAGTTATTTATTTCATATCTGTCTCCTCAGATAGAATAAAAGAATGAATAAAGAATAAAGAACCACCCTTTCCTATTGATCACTGTGTCTCCAACACCAGCAGACTTCCCTGCCTACTAAACTGTTCAATAAATACTTTTGAGGTGAATAAAAGAATTCATGAGGGAATAAGTTAGTTGTCTGATTTCTACAGGGCAATTTCAGCCAGGGTATCAACCAATGATGTCAGTCTGGGTGATACAGTATCTGAACTTGGGGCTTGGGTAGTATATTCTAGTTGATACTTAGGAATAAAATATTAGGCCAAAAGTCTATTGGGATTAAAGGTGTAGCCAATGAAGGGTAGGAGGAAGACCACGATGTAATACAAATCAGGCTCAAGTGACCAGGTAAAACAAGATTAATTTAGGAGCAAGGTTAATAAAAAACTGACAAAAGCCTAGGAAATTCATATGAATGAAACTGAAGAGAGGTTTGCCTGAGTTTACTGGCCTGGAGACACATTTAGGATAGGTGAGTTGAACAGAGTTGGTTTCAAGGGGAACAAATGTTAACACGATCAAAGTTATGGCCCAAGGCAAGGACATAACTACTTATTTTTTCCTTCGAATTTTAAATACCTACTTTGAGTTGTTACATATTACCCCCTACTGTAACTATTTTCTCCATGAGATCCACACTATTTGTGTTACAAATAGTATTTACAAACAGGTATTCCTAAACCATTTAGGAATGTATTAAAATTAAAGCATGTAGCATGAAGAAATTTAGAATACTTTATTAGGCTAGAAGAATACTGGTAGTTTGAATTAGTGGTCTAGTGCTTCCAACTAGAAATGTATGCAGTTGCCTGCCAGATACAATTTATGCCTATGACCAAGGAACATAGTTGTTTTTTCTCTCTCAAATGCTGGAATTTAATAATAGCATATTGCTTATTGTTCTGATCTTAACAATAATCTTCTGCAAAATATTTCACAATCACTTAGATCAGGAATATGAAGACATTAACTTCAAATGGCAGTTTTACTTTCTGATTGTGATTTATTTTTATTTATTTGTATTACTCTAAGAAAGGAGACTCCTTTTGAACCTAAAGATACATTCAGATGGAAAGTAAAGGGATGGAGTACCATCTTTCATGCCAATGGACCTCAAAAGAAAGCTGGGGTAGCAATTCTCATATCAGACAGATTGCATTTTAAACTAAAGACTATAGTTAGAGACACAGAAGGGCACTATATTGTTCTTAAAGGATGCATCCAACAAGTGGATATGACAATTATAAATATCTATGCCCCCAACAGGGGAGCAGCAAGATACACAAGCCAACTCTTAACCAGAATAAAGAGACATATAGATAAAAATACGTTAATAGTAGGGGACCTCAACACTCCACTATCAGAAATAGACAGATCACCTAAGCAAGAAATCAGCAAAGAAACAAGAGCTTTGAATGCCATACTCGACGAGTTGGACCTCATAGATATATATAGAACACTACACCCAGAACCAAAGAATGTTCATTCTATTCTAATGCCCATGGAACATTCTCAAGAATAGACCATGTTCTGGGACACAAAACAGGTCTCAGCCGATACCAAAGACTGAAATTATTCCCTGCATATTCTCAGACCACAATGCTTTGAAATTGGAACTCAATCACAAGGAAAAATTTGGAAGAAACTCAAACACTTGGAGACTAAGAACCATCCTGCTCAGGAATGATTCAATAAACCAGGAAATCAAAAATCAATTTAAACAATTTATGGAGACCAACGAGAATGAAAACACAACGGTCCAAAACCTATGGGACACTGCAAAGGCAGTCCTAAGGGGAAAATACATAGCCATCCAAACCTCACTCAAAAGAATAGAAAAATCTAAAATGCAGTTTTTATATTCTCACCTCAAGAAGCTGGAACAGCAATAGAGGGACAGGCCTAATCCACACATGAGAAAGCAGTTGACCAAGATTAGAGCAGAAATCAATGAATTAGAAACCAGGAGTACAGTAGAGCAGATCAACAGAACTAGAAGCTGGTTCTTTGAAAGAATAAATAAAATGACAAACCACTGGCAAGACTTATCCAAAAGAATAGAGAAAGGACCCAGATTATTAAAATTATGAATGAAAAAGGAGAGGTCACGACCAACACCAATGAAATAGGAAGGATTATTAGAAACTTTTATCAATAGCTTTATGCCAATAAATTAAGCAATCTGGAAGAGATGGAGGACTTCCTGGAAACCTCTAAACTACCAAGACTGAAACAGGAAGAAATTGATTTTTTAAACAGGCCAATTAATTATGAAGAGATTGAAACAGTGATTAAAAACCTTCCAAAAAAACAAAACTCCAGGACCGGATGGTTTTCCCCGGGGAATTCTACCAAACATTCAAAGAAGAAATAATACCTATTCTCCTAAAGCTGTTTCAAAAAATAGAAACAGAAGGAAAACTACCAAACTCATTTTATGAGGCCAATATTACCTTGATCCCCAAACCAGGAAAAGACCCCATCAAAAAGGAGAATTACAGACCGATTTCCCTGATGAATATGGATGCCAAAATCCTCAACAAGATCCTGGCTAATAGGATCTAACAGTACATTAAAAGGATTATCCATCATGACTAAGTAGGATTCATCCCTGGGATGCAAGGGTGGTTCAACATTCGCAAATCGATCAGTGTGATAGATCATATCAACAAGAAAAGAGTCAAGAACCATATGATCCTCTCAATAGATACAGAAAAAGCATTTGACAAAATACAGCATCCTTTCCTGATTAAAACCCTTCAGAGTGTAGGGATAGAGGGCACATTCCTCAATTTCATAAAAACCATCTATGAAAAGCCTACAGCAAATATTATTCTCAATGGGGAAAAGCTGGAAGCCTTTCCCTTCAGATCAGGAACACGACAAGGATGCCCACTCTCGCCACTATTATTCAACATAGTACTAGAAGTCCTTGCAACAGCAGTCAGACAACAAAAAGGGATAAAAGGTATCCAAATCGGCAAAGAAAGGAGATACTTTTTCATAAATAGGTGGAAGAAGAAATTTTAATACTCTTTTCCAGGTGATATTTAACACATTATTGTGCATGAAGAGAATTTTGTCCTGATTATTTCATAAAGATGTCTTTTACCCTTTGAAATGCCAGCGTCTGACAGTTGTGAGCTCCTTACTTTGTTGAACAAGCTCTAACTCAGGGAAAATACCAAGAGGATACGTGCGATTGACCTTTAAACAAGCCTTGCCTTCTATCAGAATTTGTAAGTCTCTGTGGCTGAGCTTCTCTCAAAGGAGTTTCTTTCTATTATACATCATCATACAAGTAATACTTAGTTTTTGAATTTTCAAATAATGTTGCATTCTGTTTATATCAAAATGTCAGACTAAGAGGTAATGCCTTCGGTGTCCTGACAGTCACATCACTTAGTTATCAGGTAGTACTTACGGATATTTTTCTTTCCCAGAGTGCTTCTTGTTTTGATCAATATTACTTGAATATAGAAGCAAATTGGCCACATTCCATGCCTTATATTTATTTTATTTTATCCATAGTACCAAGTGAGTATGTATCATCTTAGACAAATCAATTTCCTTCTCTGTGTCCGAGCTTCCTGTCAGTAAAATGAAGGCTTTTGAAAACAGCCTGTTGAGCTTCCTCCCATTGCCGTCACTCAATGTTTATATATTCTCAGTGGAGATGATACTATCTCCAAGGATGGGAACACTGTTTGGGGTGGGAGGGCGGTAAATGGCATCTTAGTCTGTGGCCCTCCAGAAGGCCACCATGTATAAACAGATATGCAGTAAATCATGGTAATAAAATTCTATGAAACGAAATAAGTGATTAAGAACAGTATACTTAGGGACACCTGGGTGGCTCAGCCAGTTAAGTGTCTGCCTTCGGCTCAGGTCATGATCCCAGGGTCCTGGGTTAAGTCCCACATCAGGCTCCTTGCTCAGCAGAGAGCCTGCGTCTCTCTCTGCCCCTCCCCCTGCTTGTGCGCGCTCTCTCTCTGACAAATAAATAAATACAATATTTAAAAAAGAACAGTATATTTAGTAAGGTTCTTTAGGAAGTAATAATTTAAAACAACAACGACAAAGTTTAGAAACACTGCTCCATGCGTTTATGCACCTCAGTTCATGGGCCCAGGCTAAAATCATTTTTAAAACTCTGCTTAATCCTTTTTTCATTGACGGCATATAATCATATGATCACCATATAATGTGGGTCATACATATAGGTGTTCACCGTGATTATTTTCTGTCTAATGTTTGTTTGCATGTCTACATTCTTAATTTCTTTTGGACGTATATCTCTACATCATTATTTCCAAGTAAGGACTTGAACCCTAAATAAAATTTCCCTCAGGAATATAAATATTCTCCTTATGTTGAGAATTATTGGATTATATTGGTTCTGAATTATAAGCCATGATTTAAAAATCAAACATGATGCAACTTACTCAAATAAATATTTAGGAGAGTTTCTTCTACTCTTTAATATTAGATACAAAGTACACCAATACAAAGAGTGCTCTTTCTTATCATCTTTGGATCCAACATTTTGGAGATACAATAAGCATATGTGTTTGTTTAAATAATTCATATACATATGTTTTTATATTATACTATAATATAATTATTTTATAATTATTACACATAATATAATAGGATATAATTATCAAATAATTATTAATTAAAATAATTATATTATAATATATTATATATAATTCCTAATATATATTAGTTTCCCTGTGCTTTTCACCAGGGGAAAAAAAAAGAAAGCAAAGTAAATGTGAGCAAGTGACCCAGGATAGTAACAGACTTGTCATCAAAATGTAATCAGTTTTCACAAACACTTATAGAATTCCACTCTTGAAGATTTTATACTTTACACCAGAGAATCAGGTTAAGCGTTCAAATTACAATTATCACCAGTGTGGTTCCCTAGAGTCTGGGAGAGTGGATAAACCTGCCATGCCTTGCAACGGTTTCACTGACCAAATGGTGATTTCCAACAAAAACCAAATATATGAGTGCTCAATACAGGTAACCTTTTCTAAATTTTAGACTTATAAACAAAAATGTCGAAGGTACAGTCAAGTAAGTGGATAATTAATTTATCTCCCATTAAATTGTGATGATGATGTTTTTGCACACACACTTACACACACAAGCACACATACAAAATACGCTGTATAAATATGTCATGAGCATGGTGGGCAGAATAACGGTCCCCCGAAGAGGCCTATGTTCTAACCTCCTGAAACTTTGAATATGTTCTATTACATGACAAGGGGCAATTAAGATTGCAGATGAAATTGAGGTTGTTAATCAACTGACCTTAAAATAAAGGGACTATCTTGGATTATTCTGTGAACCCAGTGAGATATTCTCCTGGCCGTTGCTCACTTTGAAGGTGTAAGGGAGCCCCAGCCAAGGAATGAAGGCAGCATCCAGAATCTGGACAAGGCAGGAAAATGGGTTCTTTCCTAGATCCTCCAGAAAGGCGAGCAGCCCTGCCCATTTTACTTTGGGCCAGTAAGACCATCTCAGATTTCCAAGCTCCAGAAATAAGATGCGTGTTGCTTTTTAAGCTACTGTTTGTGGCAATTTCTTACAGCAACAGTAGGAAACACATAGAATGAAATAAAATATTCAAAAGACTAGAAATCTATTACTAAGGCCAAACAAGTTACAAAAACATCAGAAATTACTTAAGCCTTTAAAAACATTATTTCTCTAGGCAGGTGAGACAGCAGAACAGTTCAGAAGGTCTCTGGAAGTAACCTACTTTATGTCAGATCCTAACTTCACTGTGTTCTAGGTGGGTAACCCTAGTAAATTGCTTAATACCTGTGGCTCTGCTTTCTCATTTTTATAGTGGATGAAATAATAATTGTACCTCAAAAATTAGATCAAATAAATATATCTGATATTACAATCAATAGTACTGGGTACAGAGTAAGTCCTATGTATAACTTTCTGTTTATTTTTATAATACTTATTATTTGCTATTTGTGCTATTATTATCCTGAGAGAGAACACAGTAACACCCAATCTTATATAGACATAATTCTTTTGGTTTCAGTATTACACCTGAAAGAACTGGTATACATTTTAGCCTTTGGTTATCTTAATAGATTGATGGAGGGAGGTGTTTGTAAGGGCTATTTTGTAATAATCTCATTGCCATAGTTAAAGCATGAATCTGTATATCAGATATAAATATGAAACAGTTGATAATTTTTAAAACATTTGGTTGCGGGCGTTTCAAAGGGAATTGGCCCATCTTGAGGCTATAGTTCTTCTTTCCAAATACATAATGATTTAATGTATTGCTATATATAGACATATGTACTGTAAAATTTACCAATTATCTGCTGTTTTTGCGTTATGTTTTGGTTAAATAGGACTATTATGAAAATGAAGCTGTTTATTTTGGGGTGCATTTGTTTTGGGTAAAGAGGACAATTTACACATAAGATAAGCTTTTTTTTCCTCTCTCTCTCTGTCTCTTTTTTTTTTTTTTTGTCCTCGCCTTTTAGGGAAGTGTTGATGTTAGCGATTTTTAAACAGTGAAACATCCGTTCCCCTTAATATATTTATACCACTACAAATTCACTTATATCAGACAACCTCAAGGAAAGGAGAACATATTGTACATTGCTCAAAGCTACACAAAACCACTGAGATGTAAAAAATTATCTAACGACAGTTTTTATTTTAAAAATGAAATTACTTTTATACAGAGGAAAAAAAAAAGAAACCCAAGCACTGCAAAATCTTCGTTTTTTTCCCTCTACTTCTATAAAATAAATTTAGATTAAACATTCCTAGCTTCATCTAGTTTTTTGAAGTCTGTTTTTATTGTACATGATGGAACGATGTTTTGCAGTTATAACCACGTCGAACAGTGAAAGGTGACACTTTGATAGACTCAGCATCTTGTGGAGCTGGGAGGATTTTGAAAGTCATCAAATCCGCACACACTCAGCTAAATCTTGACAATATATTGAACAAACCATTAAAATTTTATATCATTTTTCATGTTCAGGATGTGCGAGATCTCATATATTTATGCTGTGACATAAGCCCTTTTAGTTTGTCTATTTACAGTAGAAGTTAAAAATCCTAGATTGCTGTTTTGCTTCATTTGTTTTCATGATAAAATTTCATGGGCTTGAAGACTGTTGAAGCTCAACGTTCCTTGCTCTTGTACATGGGTAGAGAGATACTGCTATTCTTCGTTCCTTAGGTTTACTGTGTCCAATATCTGGTCTTTTTCTCAACATAGCCTTCACGTCTACTCCAAGTTTCTAGATAATATATAATTTCCTTAATTTACTTTAAAGACAAAACATTTACTTGTATTCCTACTAGATATCACCGCTTTACCATGAAGATGATAAATCAATCTCATTTTCATTGACCGAATCTGGCATTCAACATGCAAGCCTAATAAAAGCTATGATCTAATGAAGATGAGAAAAAGAACATTTCTGTTTTCTTTAGACTGATAAATCTACTCAAACAACACCTGAAATGTTCATTTATAGAAGGAGCAAAACTTCTTTATCATCACAAACTGATTTATCACAGCTGAGTTTTTCTGTGTTTGAATCTCCTTGGGATAGCTTGTAAAGTAAAGTTGACTTTAAAGGTAAAAAAGGTAAAAGCAGTTTAATTGGAGAGCTCAAGAGAGCATAGGTGCATATCACTTTGAAAATGTTGCAGTATTATCTCAGAAAATAGGATAAGACGATGCTTTCAAAGAAAAAATATAAGTATTTGTATTCAGGCAATCGTAGGAATATAAAATGGGAAGTGGGAAGATAGGGTAGCATAAATTGAAACAAATGTGTTAAAACCTCTTCTGTGTCCTGAACCCTAGGGGCTAGAAATCACTGTCTCCTAAATGAAATTGTATTGGTGCAGCTTTAATGTGGACGTATACGATACCAGATTTTTTTTTAAGATTTTAATTATTTGAGAGAGAGCAAGAGGGGGAAAGAGAGCACAGAGGGAGTGGGAAAGGGAGAAGCAGACTCCCCACTGAGCAGAGAGCCTGATGGGGAGCTCAGTCCCTGGACTCCGAGATCACAACCCATGACCCAAGCCAAAGACAGACACCTAACTAACTGAGCCACCCAGGGGCCTCTGATACCGTTTTTGTTTTTTTTTTTAAAGGGATTCATGATTGAAATTAAAAACATAGGTAAAAGTTTAAAGTAGCGTATAGTCTTTATTAGTATCTCTCCTTTTGTTGTCCAGTTTGAAAACATGGCATTAAAAATTAACACACGTGTGTACTTGCACATGGAGCATAATGTGTTATAAATAAACGCATGTATCCTCTACTAAAGTGGAATTTGACAATTGGCAAAAAAGTCATAATATTCTCTTTTCTCAGAATAATAAAAAAATACAGTGGGTCTTTTAATATTCATCTTATGAATATTATTGAGGATTTCAAATGTTAAAATGCATCCTTCAGTGATTTTGGCTTTTATAGAAAGGTGGTAGGGACAGCTAGTAATTCTTTAAGAAAGCATGGAAAATAAACTATAAAATAAAGCATTATTTTAAAATGCTTTAATAAGAATGATTATAAAATAACTCTAAACTAAAACCACCTTAATGGATATTTTGGTATTTGGCCCGTGACCCTCCAGCACAATGTTCTGAAGGTCCAGTGGGGACGATGTGTTTCACTGGCAAGCCACAATTATGGGACCTAATGACAGCTCATATCAAGGAGATATATTCTTTTTGACAATTCCTCTTCCTACAGACTACCCCTTCAAACATCTAAGGTTGCATTTACACAAGAACTTATCGTCCAAATATTAACAGTAATGGCAGCATTTATCTCGATATTCTAAGATCACAGTGGTCTCCTGCTTTAACTATTTCTAAAGTTCTTTTATCCATTTGTTCAGTCTATGTGCTCCGAACTCAGGTGACCCCCTAGTGCCAGAGATTGCACGGATCTATAAAACAGACAGACAGTACAACAGAATATCTCGGGAATGGACTCAGAAGTATGCCATATGGTGCTACCTGGAAGGCAGAATAACCTGCATTATAGCTGGAATAAACTTTAAATTACTGTGAAAAAAAAAAAAAGGTCTCTCCTCAATTTGTTAAAATTCTAGTGAAGCAATGCCAAACAGGCAGTTATAGACTCTTAAATTCACTACGATATGAACTTAAATTACTATCTATAAATTGGGAACAGCTACTGGTTAATTTAATTTTAAAAGGTCTTATTTGCAGACTTTTAGAAAAGACAATAACGCTAAGCATCAACATACACAATATATTTTGGTCAAAGGAAAAATCTGTTTTGCTGAGTCAAAATAAATGTCAAACACTACTTCCTAGTGTTTGGAGGGTTTTGTTTTGTTTTTGTTTTTCCAAAAAAATTCCTTGAGAAATTATGTACCCTTATATTTTATAATCTGATATTTCTCTAAAGTGGTTCACATGCTGAACAGCTTTGGAGATAAGAACAAATCCTGTATTACTACTTCCCTTATGTTCCATTTTGCAAATATGTTTACTCTAGTTAGAGTGAATGCAAGGAAGAAGAAAAAATCTAAATCAACCTCTCAACTATATCTGAAAGAGTTCAAGTGCATCAGTTTCAAGGGGCCCGATAATTGGTCGGACTCACAGGTCTCCACAGGGTGTACTGACAAAAAGCTTCAGTAAGAGTAAAGAGTACTGCACATTAGGAGAAAGAGGAACATACCATCATAGAGGGTCTGACACTTCCAGGTGCAGCCCCATGTTTATTCTCAATTGCAGATGTTCTTTTCATCAGATTATAAATCAACAAGACGGGTAAGGCATCTTGCTTTCAGAGTTGCCCAGTCAAAAATTTACGGCAGTACTATTTTTTTTAAAGATTTATTTATTTATTAGAGAGAGAGAGCACGAGCAGGAGGGGCAGAGCGAGAGGGAGAGCATCTCAGCAGACTCTGTGCTGAGCATGGAGCCCCACGGCAGGGCTCGGTCTCACGACTGGAAATCATGACTTGAGCTGAAATCCAGAGTTACATGCTCAACCAACAGTGCCACCCAGGCACCCCTACAACAGTATTTTTTATACTTTACTGATTATGTAGCTAAAGCCAAACTGTGAAGATTGAACCAAGTATAAACCTTTAATCCATCCCAAAACAGAGTGAGCAATTTAGCACTGGGCACCTACACAATATGGGAATTTCAAACTGTAAATCGCACTCTATCAGTAACTAACACATCTCCATTGTCAGTAAATCGCACTCTATCAGTAACTAACACATCTCCAGTGTCAGTACCAGATTTCTAGGCATTCCTGGAGATGAGCACAGAGCAGACCAGCTGCAGCTGAAAGATGATCTATCCTTATACACAGCTGGTAGTATCTTCACTCCATTGAAGAGAAAGCAGAGGCAGAGCCAATCATCAGTGTTCTCAAGTTGATTGTTGAGAGAGCTAGCCTTGGTAACCATCATTGACACCAAGCCATGAATCTTCTGGTGCAACACACAGCCTCGTAGAGCAAGAGTCGGATATTTACATTTGGCTAGAATTAAACAGCCTCTACATTCAAGGTTCTTTTGGTTAGAATGAGACATATTTGCAAAGAGGGAGGGATTTTGTTCTTTTTCCATTCTCTCTGGGAGCACTGAGTGATCACATAGTGATTTCAGACATGGACAAAGAAGCAAAAAGAAAGAAGGAAAAGAGAGGAGAGTATAAGAAATAAGAAGGGTGAGGCGGAGAGGGAGGGTGAGAGGGAGAAGAGAAAAAAGAAGAAAAATCTAACTCATGCAAAATTATAAATGCACAATAAAAGATCTTTGTCTTTTGGCAATCTCCCCAAATACATCCATGTCAAAATGAGAAACAATCTCATAAATTCCAGGAATGGTTTACTAATGGTAGACTTAGGAATTATCATAAAAACACAAGGATAGTTTTCACCGGGGCTCAAACGGTAGTGGAAATCTCGGGTCACAATAGCACCCAGCTCTGCCTTAGTGAAGCTTCTAGTTTCACAGGGTATAGTGTGCCTCTGGGTACCTGCTAAACACACAGTTCTTTTGTGTGTGTGTGTGTGTGTGTGTGTGTGTGAGGGGAAGGAGGTTTATACATTTTAGAACTCATTAGCCTCATTGGATTCTTAATCTTACCAAAGAGAAAAAAAAATCATAGGCAAAATCATGGTATCAAGGAAACAAAATATTTGCTAATTGTAAATGAATCATCCCTACAGCAATTATTTAAGCCTAGTAGAGAAGACATCTTTCCAGCCCCTCTCCATGGCTTCCCACTTCTTCAGTTTTCATGACCTTATTGCAAATAACACCATGCGTTTCCAACATAAAGCCATTTGTCTCCTTGAAGAAAAAAACCAAAAACCTGGAGCCTTATGTGTTCTTGATATCAATTTCACAAACAAAGAAATGCACTTACTGTGGCAGGGTTTCTGGTTTGGAAGACATCTTTCCAGCCCCTCTCCATGGCTTCCCACTTCTTCAGTTTTCATGACCTTATTGCAAATAACACCATGCGTTTCCAACATAAAGCCATTTGTCTCCTTGAAGAAAAAAACCAAAAACCTGGAGCCTTATGTGTTCTTGATATCAATTTCACAAACAAAGAAATGCACTTACTGTGGCAGGTTTTCTGGTTCAGAGTTCGTAGAATTCCTAGAGAAAAAAATGAAAAGAAAATATATTTTTACTCTAAGACTAAGAAACATATAACTCTAAATATCAAAAGTTGTCTTTAGCTTTTCCACTTTAGTTTCTTAGTTCAATTAAACTATCTTTTTTAAAAATCATTTCAAGACATATACATCATCCCGTGATGGTACTGCTGTGTGCAGCCATGAACATTTGCTCCAGGAGATGGCCTGGCCTGACATGCTTCTCATCTTGTGATTTTAGCACAAGTTGTAATAACTGGTCTGAATTGCCACTCTTGACTGAAAGCACGTCATGATAGAGAAGTAGTTTGCTCAGCACTGATTCAGTGTAGACATCTTCCTTAAATCCCTGTCTAAAAGATACAAAGCACGAGAAGAAATCAGAAATCCGGCATTTCAAATAGGCATTTATTACAATGCTCGCCCACTTTCTCTGGGCTTTCTGAAGTCCCATTTACTACTTCTCTATAAGTGTTTTGAGTGCTTATCATTTCTTTTCTTTCTGTTATTAGTTTTCACCACTGAGGAGGGTAAAGAACATAAAATTTATTTACCCTTTCTCTGGGTGTGTAGATCTTGAGGAAAGAATCTCAATTTCTTTCAGCTAAGTCACAGTGGAGTGGCTATGAGAAATAAAGAATCCTGAAAATAACATCTTATCCATTGACACAGTGTCTGCTATATGCAAGGTTAAATTATCTTGGATCACTGTGGTAATTCACATTTTTTATTCCTATTGGTAGTAAATTTTAACTGATGCTCTATGTATTTGAGCCATCCATAGGTTTATCTGTCTGAATCCTGACGTCAAGAGGCTTCAAAGTATTAGAAGCAAAGATATCAAGAAAAGAACTTTCAAGGGTTCAATGGGATTTTGAATAAATATGAATCCCAATTCTCACCCACTAAGATGTCTTAAGGGGGTAAGGACATATAATCTGATTTTAAATTTCTTATTTGTCATTTACCCATTCAACAAATATTTATTTGGTGCCTACTATGTGGCAGGCACTGTGATGGGTGCTGGACATACAGTATCCTCATGGAGCTTATATTTTAGTGGTGGAAGACAGGGAATAAAAAATACATATGTAAACAAAATTATGTTAATAATTGTAAAGAAAAATAAAATAGAGAAGAGAATAGGAAGGATTGAGATGAAGGATTATTAGTTATTGAGCAAGAAAGGCCCTTTTGGGGTTAAAATTAATAAAATATCTGGTCCAAAGGGACCAAAATTTATGCTTTATCGGGAAAAGAGTACTCAGACAGAAGGAACCACATACAACTTTGCTTGGCTTAAAAGCTTAAGTTTCCCTGGCATGGTTGTTCTGCCTGAGTCAGCAATAACATAGAAACCAATAGAAGCTTGACAAAGTTGTTCATAGAAGATTTGCAGTTTTCTCCATTTTAAATATTGAGAAGTATCTCAACATAACAAGATTAAATTTTAAAACAATTATTATTGTGAAACAATGTACACTTTCAAAACAATAAACAGAAAATGCTAAACATCCATATACCCACCACCTTAATCTTAAATTCTTGCGACATTTTCCAAAATTCTTTTAAGGAAGTAAAGCATCTAGGGGAGTGATGACCACACTGACTCCATTTTTGGCCCTCCATCTTGTCGATATGCAAACAATGACCTCCCTCCTTCAGGGCTACATGTTTTAGGCCCCTGAAGGTTAACGTAAGCCCTGACCAGAGTGCCCAAAGGCTTCTTCTGATTTTCCCTAAAGGGAAAGAATAGCAGTCTCCCCTGTAGCTAGTCAGTAGAAATGACTGGCGTACAGATGGCCGCACTGTAGATAGCTACCCTGTGACCTCACCGCCATGTCCCTCTCTCTGTAAAGCTGGGAATTAAGGTCCAGACCTGGTGGCGAATAGCTTCAGATAATGGGGGTGGAGAATGGCTGTGTAAGGCCTGGATTGTCAGCCTCACTTCCCCTCCGTGTCAACAGTGTGTTGTGGCTTGCATTATAGCTTGGTTTCAAAGTGTCTTCTCAGTCTGGAGGATACTTTACTGATCTTCCTCCACCTTCTAAGAAGCATCAGAGAGACAATGAAGATATTTGTGTACCTGTGTTATTTAGGGTTTATCGTTGGAAGTAACAAAATAGTATGAAGATCAAATTGTTGGCTGATGCCAGTACCGAGAACACGAATGTGTTCATTAGCACACAGGAGACCCAGCAGTGAGTGGAAACACCCCATCTAGCATCAGCATGAAAAAGAGTTCCCACAGTGAAAAGGACAAAGTATCAGGGAGGGGACACCATAGAAAAGAGCTTCAAATTTCTAGAAATTCAACTTTCTACACAGGTAATCCACAAGGGCGCAGATATAACAAGGAGCAAAGACTACAAAGGTTGCCATACGCTCTGATGATAGGATGAAATGTAAACACACAATGTAGGTAGGTCCTTATCCAAAAAAATGGTGCTCGGGCAGTAACAATACAGAAGGCCACAGAGACCCACTGGGAGAAATGACCAATGAGCACCTACAGGAGTATACAGAAAGGGAGTCAGTTGATCAGGAATATAAAACTTCTTCCAGGGAGGAGACCATGTAGAAATGAGGAATGACATCCTTGGTCGGCAATACACGGAACCAGTGTTTGCTGCCTTAATCAACTGAAGGTGAACAGAATGCAGAAGACGGCAATCCCAACATTATCTTAGCATACAGCTACAGATCAGGAGACACACTCAGGTTCTATAGCTGTTATGGAAGCTGCAGAAGCCCAGTCCCTGCATGCTTGAGCAACCTGCACTGCTAATACTTGGTGATGATAGTGAAGGAAAAGACAGGACAGGGACATACTGACATTCTGAATGCAGATAATAATGTGGATACAATGAAGTACGTGGTAAATTGCAGCATAAATAACCATGAAGCCTGGGTAAATTGTTCCAAACAGTACCAGTCCTAGCCATCGAACCAGTCACAGAAATTATAAAACCCCTCTTCGGTCAGGAACTGGGTAGTCCAATAATTAACGTGCAGATAAAATTTGTGGATGATATTTTAAAAATCTCAGGACAGCCAAGAAACAGGTGAAGAAAGATAACAGTGACCACTGACAGGATGAAAACCTTCACAGGTGTGTTCTGCTTCTCATAGGATAACTGCAAAACTCCCAACTAAGTCATTTTGATATCAAGGGTTGGAAACTCAAATAAATAGTTGCACAGCATTCCTCAAAAAATCTGCTCCTTTGGGACAGAAGTTAAAAGATATTACTGATTATTTTTTTTTAATGGCAAAGGACACTTAATTGGGTAAAGTGAAATCAAATGATAAATAAAAGACTTAACAATAATTAAAACGAGTAAGAAAACAGTGAGGAAAATTATGGATGGAATGAAATACTTTCCACAGACTCTAGAGCCTTACATTCGTGTTCAAACAGACAGCACCACTGACCCATTGAGGATAAGAAAATTGGACTGTCCAGCTTCCTTAGAAAACAGCAGTCCTAAAGAACCAACATAAGAATACTTGCCAACTCCACTTTGGCTCTGTAGTTTTCGTACAGAATGCTTTTAAAATCTTTTAACCTATTTTTTAAATCTACCCTAGTGATGTTATTAAACTTTTAAATCCAGTTGTCATAAGACTACTTTACCTAGTTGGGATTTCATATGTTCTTAATATATGATTAGAATGCATGATGAGGCAATTCTTTTTTTTTTTTTTAATTTGGAGTTGCCTTTCATTTGTTGCTATAATCAGACCCTGACGGGGTTTCTCAACTTTAATGTGCATATAAATTACCTTGGGATCTTGTTAAAATGCAGATTCTGTCTCAATAGGATTGAAGCTAAACTGGGTCTAAGATTCTGAATTTCCAACAATTTCCTAGGTGATGCTGATGCCGTTGATGTGAGGGTAACACCTTGAATAGCAAGACCTTGGACCTCACTTGTGCCATCCCAACCCCAACCTTGTCCTGCTTAGAGCTTTCGTATTAGTAAGTGAAGTCGGGCCTGGAGACGATGGCAGAAGCAGATGAGATCATGGCAGTTTTTAAATAAACATTATCTCATCCCTAAAGAAATCGAAGAATTTTTCCCAAACAGTGGTTTTCTTGCAGGCAAGTTGTTAGATCTGCGAGGATGTAAATAGGTCATTCGTTATATGCCATAAGCTTGTCTTAAACACTTTGTAATATTTTTTTAATTAACATGTAGCAAGAAATAGGCCTCTGAAAGTTAAGAACCGCAAAACAATAAAGAAAGTAAACCCTTTTATTGAAAAGCTCCAATTCCCATCTTAACATCTTATTCACAACCTAATCGTAACCCAATTAAGAAAATTAAGATAAGTAGAAACAGCTGGAACAGAAGGCACTCGGAGTGAAGTGTACCCTCCACACTCATTATTTGATGGAGATCATTACCCAACTCTACACACAGTGCGTGATATTTAATATGATTGGGCTAATTTATATCTGAAAAGAATAAGAGCACCTATGTAAAGAAATGAATCGACCTATTAGCTCTGATTCTTTAAACACTCCATTATTTGATGTTTCAAGTGTAGCCATGTGATAAGCCTAGGTAATGTGGTTAGTCTGCTCTCTGTGTCCCCCCATGGCTTTTCCTCTTTTACCTTTCGGTCATGGCATTGTATTTATCCTATGAGTGTTGCAACCAGAGAGGGACTGGTAACAGCACTGAGATGTCCAGTGTTCAATTTTATGTGTGGTTAAAGACAGGATGAAAGTCTGGTTTGAATTTTACACCCGTAATCACACAAATATTATCTTGCCATTCAAGGAATTCTCACACTGAAGAAAATCCCACATTGCTGTAATACGTTGTTTAAGAAGACAAGCTATGCATCACAAAGGGGCATTCGTTTTTTCTTTTCTTTTTTTTTTTAATCTATATTCGATGATGGATGTTAGCTAAACCTATTGTGGGAGTCATTTCACAATTCATGTAAGTCAAACCATCATGCTGTACACTTTATTTTTATTTATTTTTTTTAAAGATTTTATTTATTCATTCGACAGAGATAGAGACAGCCAGTGAGAGAGGGAACACAAGCAGGGGGACTGGGAGAGGAAGAAGCAGGCTCCCAGCAAAGGAGCCTGATGTGGGGCTCGATCTGGGAACGCCGGGACCACGCCCTGAGCCGAAGGCAGGCGCCTAATGACTGAGCCACCCAGGCGCCCCATGTACACTTTAAACTTATACAGTGATATATGTCCATTATTTCTCAGTAAAACTGGGGAGGAAAAAAGACCACGGGTTATACTGTTAAAAGTAGGGACACTTAAACCCTCCAAGGCTTACATTCCTCATGTGCAAATAATAGGCAGTAACCATGCATATCTCACAGGACTGTTGAGAGGATTAAATGAAATAACTCATGTAAAACCCTTGGATTGTGCCTGGCCGGTGCAACTCCTTGGTAAATACTAGCTTTCTTTGTGTCCTGGGACCTCGCACTTGGATTATTATGATTCAGGATCTCTCTTCAAGATCAGCTCCTAGACTAAATACATTGTGATTTATAGACTGTCCAGCGTGTATACACATGGATATCTCACCATCCCAGCAGGCCCATCTACAATTATGCTGTGGAATTCATGAAAACAAGTAAAATAAATGACAGTAAAAAAATAATACTTTTGGTATGTATATCAGCAATATGAATATAAGCTAAAATATTAATGAAGACATAGTTTCAAATTATTTTGGTGTGTTTCCATCTTAAATAAAAACGCAAAGACATTGTATTTTCTTGTCTGAAATCATGTTTAGTTGTTATCTATGGTTTCTGCATTTTGAGTGGATAGTGTAAGCAAACATAAGAATGCAATCTATTACATGATATCTGAGGACTACAAACTCTGATTCCCCTCTACGTGCGTGCGTGTGCGCACACACACACACACACACACACTAAACTCTACCTTCATATATGTATTTGTGGGAAATATGGCCATTTAAAAAGTGTCCTGAGCAGTCTGATACATTTGAACTTCGTCTATACAATACTAACAGGACTCTTCAATTTGCTCAAGACTGTAAAACAACTCATCAATTTAATGAGAGAGAGGTAGGGTTGCTTCATGGAATTAGCCAGTGGTTCACTGAGCTCACTGGTCAATTCAGTCGACTTATGCCACCTGGTAACCCCGGAGAGGGAGCCGGCCCAGTTCAGTAGCTTCAAGCACTGCTCTGGTTTATGCTGGAAAGGTAATCTGTTGGTAGTATAGCCATGTTAGGGTTGGTGAGAGTTCTGATTCTATAAGAAAATGAGCAACTAGCTGTATTTTGTATTACCAGGGAAAAAAGGAACAAAAAAGATGTACTCTCTCGTACATACGTAATGTGTTACATCCACAGGATAAATGGGCTAAAACTCCATTTCTGATAGAGCAATCTCAGATCCAGAAGAAGAAAAATAATATATTCATGACTGTGACTAGATTTGCGTTAACATAGCTAAAGGTAAAATTTTACCCCTTGTGTTTATGCTTCTTGACAATCTGGTACTTAATTTGGGGGGAATTTCTATTTCCAATATCCCCAGGCAATATGCATATATAGAAATGTTCAGCTACTTAAAAGTGACGTGGAAGCAATTCTGCATATCTTTCATGACTAATGGAAATACAAAAAAAAAAAAAAAAAGAGCAGTTTCTAACTAGCTAAGCTTGACAAGCTTAGATTTATACTTCATAAACCTGATTATTTATAGCCCATTTATTTCCATACTAACTATAGAACAACCAAATAGTCAATGAAATTTGATTGTTATTTTGAAGATTTGTGACCAAATTAGTTTGTACATTTTGTCTGAATTGTTTTTTTCCCAATTAAGTTATTATTTTTTTAGAATCTAAAGAAAATAATTGAACATGCATAGTATTAAGAAATAAATAATGGTTCTAAAAAGCAAGAATAATTTCAAATAACATTAGTGAATTTAAAAATAACATGCTTTTTAAGGGATCAGTATTCAGCAATTAAATATACAAATTAATCAGTATGGAGATAATACAGGATTATTAGGAAAAAATAAAAATACGAAGGCTCCATGAATTAGCTATCCATACACCCAAACTTGTACAGGCTTTCCTGGGCTCCCTGACTCCCCTGGTGCTCCCGCTGCCCTCCCTCCCTAGCTCCCATCAGTGGTGTGTAGTCCTACCTCCAACTCAAATGCTCATCTGGGGGAGCTGGAAACAAGTGTGGGGTCTGTGGGAGTGCTGTGAACCTTGTGGAAAAGGTCCAGGGTCCTGGGAGAAGTGTTCACCGACTGCAGCTTTCTGTGCATGGATTGCAGGACAAATTTAGATGGCATAGTGGTAGTGATGCATGATGAAGAGATCTACTTGCAAATCTTACTATGGAAAGAAGGATAGGCTGAAAGGCTACTGTTGCAGCCAGGACACTGGCGCACTCAACATGGACGGTGAGGAGAGGCTGGGCATCAAACCCAAGTTCAACCTCACATGATTATGACAAATCCAAACACTTCTTAATTTGCTCAGAAATACAGAGGTACGGAGAAGTGTCCCACATATGGAGATTCTGTATATGATGCTGAGAAGATAACTGGAGCTGGAAAACCCTAGCACAAAAACTGTTTCCTAAGTGCCAAGTGTGGGAAGGATCTTGAACCAACAACTCTAAGAAAGAAGATGAAATCTATTGTAAAGGATGCTATGCAAAGAACTTGGGGCCCCTGGGATTAGCTATGGCTATGGAGCAGGAGTCCTTTTTCACACTCAGTAAAGGTGTAAACCCAGAACTGAGGTCATACACTGAGAATCTCTACATAATCTAATAGGAAGCTGCTGTAAAATTCTATGAGCATATCGTTCCTATTACCCTGTCCATGGATAGGCTGACTGGCTAGTAGAAAGAGAGCACTGTATCTTTTTGCTTTATTCATCAATATTTTCAAGAGCCATTTCTTTTACATTTTTTTAATTATTTATTTATTTGACAAAGAGAGAGAGAGAGAGAGAGAGAGAGAGAGAGAGCATGATCAGGGGGAGGGGCAGAGGGAGAGGGAGAAGCAGACTCCATGATGAGCAGGGAGCCCAATGCAGGGACTTGATCCCAGGACCCTGGGATCATGATCTGAGCCAAAGGCAGATGTTTAGCTGACTGAGCCACCCAGGCACCCCTCTTTTACATTTTAAATAAAAGTTCAGTTTGAAAATAAAAAACATCCCTATGTACTATTTACTATTCAAATACAATATTTCAAAAGCATTTAAATTAATATTAAAGTAATATGTTATAATACAACTTCTATTCCATTAAAAGTTTCAACCTTATTTGCATTGTTTTGTAATTGGGGCAAGATCCTAAGTTTCACTAAAACTCTTAGCATCTGTAAGTTTTATCTGGCTTAATTTTCCTGTCCACCTTTTTAAATATATGCAGGCTTAAAAGACATCGAAAAAAAAAATCTGCAGATTTTCTGAGAGGTCAAAAGCTGGATTTGAGGAGTCCTCAAAGATTGTAACTGTCAGGGGCTACAGAAAGGAATAGGGATGGTAGCACAGAGAAGATTTTCAGGAAGCATACACTTTCTAGGAAAGTAGAATTTGATTCTTTCCAATATATTCTTGATGTGTCCTTCACACTATATTCCATTGAAAACTTCACCAGTTCTGTTCATTGTTTTCAACATGTGGTTAAAAGCCTACACTTTGAGATTTCTCTGCTGATTTCATCAAACCCAAGCCCTTAATTTTGTGTTTTCTCCTCAATGATAGACTTTGAAATCTGTCCCTTTGCCAATGACATCCCTCTTTGTTTAGAATACTCTTCTCTTCCATTCTTCCAATTAACTCCTATTCCTTCTTTCAGACTCAGTTTTCAAAATTATTTTTTACTTTCTTTTTTAAAATTTCAATTCAATTAATTAACATACAATGTATTATTAGTTTCAGGATACAGGTCTGTGATTCATCAGTCTTATATAGCACCCAGTGCTCATTACAACACATACCCCCCCATTCCATCACCCAGTTACCCCATCCCTCCACCCCCCTCCTCCCTAGCAACCCTGTTTGTTTCCTACGCTTAAGAGTCTCTTATGGTTTGTCTCCCTCTCTGGTTTCATCTTGTTTCATTTTTTCCTCTCTTCCCCTATGATCCTCTGCCTTGTTTCTTAAATTCCACATATTAGTGAGATCATATGATAAGTGTCTTTCTCTGATTGACTTATTTCACTTAGCATAATACCTCCTAGTTCCATTCATGTCATTGCAAATGGCAAGATTTCATTTTGATGGCTACGTAACAGTCCATACCACCTCTTTTTTATCCATTCATCTGTTGATGGACATCTGGGATCTTTCCATAGTTTGGCTATTGTGGACATTAGTGCTATAAACATTGGGGTGCAGGTGCCCCATCAGAGCACTACATTTGTATCTTTGGGGTAAATACCCAGTAGTGCAATTGCTGGGTCATAGGGTAGCTCTATTTTTAACTTTTTGAGGAACCTCCATACTGTTTTCCAAAGTGGCTGCACCAACTTGCATTCCCACCAGCAGTGTAGGAGGGTTCGCCTTTCTCCACATCCTCACCAACATCTGTTGTTTCCTGACTAGTTCTGTTTAGCCATTCTGACTGGTGTGAGGCGGTACAGACTCAGTTTTGAACTCACTCCGTCTAAGCCAGGATGGCTATGTTAAATTGCAATAACAAATAATCCCCAAATTTCATGGCTAACAACATCAAGTGTTTGGGTTTCATCCATGCTATATGTTTGATGTAGGCTGGTAGGAAGTTCTGTTAATTGCAGGCCCTTAAGGCTGGCGGTAGGGAAGGGAATGTAATACCACCTGCATTGGCTCTCTAGGTTTCCACTCCAAAGATGACACGTTACCTCTGCCCACATTTCATAAACTGAGATAGTCAGCTGAACACACCTGACTCCAACAGGAGTATTAAGAGTACAATCCAATAGTGTGTCCAATGGAAGGACCAGCCATTTGTGACCATCACTTTATATCCTGAGTGCGAGTCTATGTCTAATAATTTCTAAGTTATTTATTACTAATTGGTATAACACGTTATCCTGGCTCTTGAGAACAGGAAATCAACCTTCAACCATAAGTTAGTTAGCCACTCCATCTCTAACTTGCAAAACTAGAACATGCTTGAAAAACCAGTAAGCCTTGGTGGTGATTCTTTTTCTTTCTTTTTTAAACTTTGAGGAAAAACATTTCAGCAGTGAGTTTGCATAGTCAAGAGTAGGACAGCATTAAAAATAAGTGGAAAGGGGCGCCTGGGTGGCTCAGTTGGTGAAGCGGCAGACTTTTGATTTTGGCTCAGGTCTTGATCACAGGATCCTGGGATTGAGCCCTGCACCAGGCTCCCCGCTCAGCGGGGAGTCTTCTTGTGCATTCTCTCTCTCCCTCTGCCCCTGCCTCCGTGCTCTGTCTCTAAGAGTAAATCAATAAATCTCAATAAATAAATAAAAATAAGTGGTAAAAGTGAGCACAGGGTGAGGAGACTTCTATTGCCTAACTAATTAGCTTACTATTTTCTAAGGCAGGGATCCGTGCAGGCAAACTGAAGACCTTGTCACAATGTTGAGGAGGAACGTAAATCTTCACACTAGAACATCTAAAGCATAAATGAGATCCCAGAAAGAATTACCATTTCATTTTTGACTATGGCCTAATAAAACACTGAGATGCCCCCATAAGAGGGAAACACTCTCTTCTCGGCCCAAACATAGGAGACTGTGGAGGTGTTAATGACAGACCCGATTATGCACCAAGAGAACAGTAACATCTGCACCCGGGGAAAGATTCCCAAAGGCTGACCGACAACTCTCCTTTAGCAGATAGTTCTTGGAAGGGAAAAACAAGTTTCCGTTATCACGTGTCACCACTTCTCTACTGAACACTGCCTGGATCGGACTGGTAATCCCTCCCCGGCCCCCCACCCCTGCCCCCCCAAGCTGCACAGAGATCCGGTCATAGAACAGTGCCAGGGAGAACATCTGTCTCTTGTGCTGCTGCCTTTGTGTGCCCAGCATACAGATCCTTACTTCCTGGGGGCTAGTCGTAGGATCGCATGATTTTCTTGGACTTCTATGCACCATTTGGCAATTAGTTTTATGTTTTACTATTTTGCATTATTTTCACTAAAGCTTATAGTGTCTGTAAGTTTTTACCTAACTTAACCTTCTTGCTCACTTCTTTAAATATATGAGAAATGCTCTGAGGTTAATGGAGTTACATGGATATACAGCAAAACCACTTTGCAGAGACATAAATGACGCGTCCTAAGAAAGTAAAATCACATTTTCATTTGTGCCACAAGGAAGAGGGTCCTGAACTCTCCTTTAGTACAATTTAAAATAAAATTTAAAAACTGGAAATTAATCAAGTTAAGATACTGTATCATTCTTAGGTGTTGCAATTCCCATAGCATTTTGAGCATTGTGGATTCTTAGTAAATATTACGTCATGAGAATGATAATCACCGAGTGACTGATGCTAAAATAGTCTAGGTAATTTGGCAAAGCTGTAGCCAATTCAGGTTTATCCTACTGCTTATCACCTCTGAAGAACACGATGAGGATAGACATTAGGACAAAATTACGTGGTAGAGAGGTATTTCTCACCCTGATCAGCTCTAGACGTTTGTGGACACTTACTTGGCAATGCCTTTCTAGCACTGTGTACCACGGTGCTATTTCATTTACAAACAAAACAAAATAAAATAAAACAAAAACCTTAGGATATCTCTCTTCTGTCTATATTTATAAAATACCATCTCCCCCATTGTCTTTTATTTACATGCAACAAATAGGGTTATTTTAAAAATCATACTAACAGGAAAATTGACCTCAAATTTTTCACTTCTTTTGGCCTTCTTCATAGGGTTTAGCTAGCAATAGATGTGCTTTTTCAGAATAATAATAGTACTTTTATAACTATAAGAGACCATCCCTGTAAAAGTCAAAAAAGAGAGTAGTCCATGATAAATGCTATCATTTTAAAGACTTGTGCTCTGGTTTGAAAAATATTCCCTTTTCTTGTGATACTTGTAGAAGTAACACCCAAGATGGTAGTATCTCTCTGAATTTTGGTAGATGCATAAATCTGATCAAAAGAAATATAATAACTGTATTTTATTTGCTGGTACAGGTCCATATTATTGGACAGTATTAACATTTGCTTGCGTATTTCTATCTAAAAACAAAGAAAAGGAAATTACAGTTTGTTACCATTCACAATTAAGTATTAAGTACATATAAATATCTAGGAACTATATAACATACTATGGATGAAGTAGTAAACAGTGGCATGAACCTTAGTATCACCTAGAAGGTATAAAAAGAAGCAAATAACAGCTACCACAGAGAGATATGAGTAGCATAGGAGAGAAGTAGAGATACTCTGTTATTGGGACTAGCTATGGGATGCTGTGTGGCAAGGCTTGTCAGAGAAAGTAATTTTAAAGTAGATCTAAAGATCGAAAAGTAGTTTAATAGAAGGTTGGAGATGGAGAGCAAATGCCTGAGGGGTGTGTGTGTGTGTGTGTGTGTGTGTGCTGTGATTTCAGACACAAAGAGTGATATGAGTGGCTGAAGGGACAGAGGAAAGGGGCCTAGTTATGAAAGTCTTATAAACTACATTAGGATATGAAAATTTTATCTAAGATCAGGACTGGCTCCATAATTTGCAAAATAAGAATATGGGCCTCTTTGTTCAAAGATTAAGAATTTCAGGGGCACCTGGGTAGCTCAGTCATTTAAGTGACTGACTCTTGGTTTTGGCTCAGGTCATGGTCTCAGGTTGTGAGATCAAGCCCTGCATCAAGCTCTGCATTCAGCAGAGATCTGCTTCTCTCTCTCCCTCTGCCCCTTCCCTCACTCCTGCATACTTACTCTCTCTCACAAATAAAATAAATAAATCTTTCTAAAAAAAATGTGCTCCTCAATTAGTCTGTGTATTTCTAAGTCATTACCAGATTTTAGACAGTGATGGATTGAGACAAATGTTGTCTTATAGGGTTCAGGGACTAGTTTGGGTGATCAGAAAGATCTCTTCAGGTTACACATTTTTCTTTGATAAATAAGAACTATTTAGGCCTGTTTATAAAAATAAGGAAATATCTTCTTATTCTTGCCTATTCAGTGATTAGAAGTGACTAGGAAAATAACTGAGTGGAATTTATACTAGAAAATTAAAGACGATAATTGATAATCAATATTACTTGTTTACTCTCCAATGGAGATAGCATGGATCTAGTTAAAGCATAATGAAATATAAATTTAAAAATAAATAGGAAAATAGGCTGTAGTCATTTTTAACATTCACAGATGACAATTATTAAATACAATAGATTATTGAAAATAAAAGTATTTCAGAAATTTATTAATAGCAATAGTAAATAAAAAAACAAACCAAGATCATTGTAATAAATAAGTGGAAAGGAGATTATACAGATAAAAAAAAAACCTTCAGGAAATGATCTAATTCCTTTGCCTATGAACTCTTAGGAGAACATTGAGACTGAGCTTCCCCTGATGTTATGTTACTATATATATCTGCATGCATGTGTTTGTGTGTTTTCTTAACTAGTATAACCCTTACCACGTAGACTATATTTTCAATATTACCAGTGGGTTAGCTGCATATTAACATGTCCTGTCTTGCATTATTTATAGCAATGCCCTCTACTGTACTCTTAAACTGACAAAAACAGTCACTGAAAATGGAAGTCAGCTAAACCACAAATCAGTAACCAATGAATTTGTCTCAATTAAAATTCTTAAAATCCCTAAGAATCTTTAGGTCATAGAGGTTGGCAAGTTTTCCTGACAAAGCTAAATGAGGCAACTGATATTCTTCTTTCTTAGAATAAATCTGCTAAGGTTACTAATTGGGAAATTTAATCGTAATTATTTAGCATTAATATTAATTCTCTGTATAGTAGGCAAGAATTACATCAGCTTATGTATTACTTGATGTTAAATATATAAACACTTTACCTTTAATATTATAAAATGATTTGAAATATTGCATAAGTTATGGTGTGCACTCTTAAATGTTAACTTGCCTCGTAGATGTTAGAGAGATGTATAGAGAAAAATACCCTGCAAGAAAGAGCTTAAATATAGAAATATAAATTCCTATAATCTGCATGAAATGCTGTCCTTTAAACTTTCACATTTAACAAACTGGATTAAAATTTCTAAAATTCATTATTTCCAATATATTATGTTTTTGGATTGTGTGATTATATAGACAGGTTAGCCATCATCCTGGTGAATAAAAAAACATTATTTCCTCACATTCCTAATTATGACTTTGCATCTACTCTTGCTTTAGTTTCTAAGTTCATACTTTCAGTCTTTTATAGCATAATCTCTTGTATGCATCTCCTGTACTACAATTTGAATGGACAGAGATTCTCTTTGTTAGAGAAGTTTCACTGCACTTGAAACTTTAAAAATTATCTCTGACGTGAAACCACTGTTGAAATAGTAGCATGATTAAGATTTTCATAAAGAGAAAGCAACCGAACAGATTTTTTTCCATTGAGTCTCCATTGAGTTTACTAACCTTAATAAAGGCAAAAAAAACCAACCAACCAACCAAACAAACAAAAACAATAAAAAAAAAACAACCACGCTTACTCTTTTTTTTCAGTCATGGTTGTTTTGGTTACAAATGACAACACAGCTCAATCTATCCTTAGCACAAAAAGAACTTAATGACTCAAAGGATGACACTGTCTTCAGGCAGGGTTGGCTTCAGGAATTCAGTTGTTGAGAATTCTTTATTTCTCCCTTTCTCCGCTCTGTTTGAATTCATTCTCAGAAAGTAAAGCAACAAGTTGCCCCAGGCAACTGCCAATTTATATGTTCCTTGGAGGTTGGCATGCCAGAGAGAAAAATAAAAAGCATGTGTTTTTCCAGATATCTTCAGTGAAAATCCCAACAAAGATTCTTTTTAACCCAGCTTGGGCCATAGGCTGCTTTTTGGACTGATTACTCACCCATGGAACGAAGAACTCATAAGTCAGATGCATACAGACACCTACTGCTGGGCTGGAAGTTATGTTCAACCCCACCAAAACCACCCATTGATCAAGAAAATGGCAAAATAGACCTTTAAAGACAGGCATCCCGAGCACACAGACATGAATGCTTCTTGCTCCACCTAAGCCTGAGTCTACACACTCACTATTTTAAGGAAATTCAGGTAATGCACTTTTTATAATTTTGTGTTAAGTATATATCTAAATAAAACCTTGGAAATTTCTTCAGCATTTAGTCATTACCAGTAAAGTAAAACATAGTCTCAAAATATGAACTTTTTAAATGAGTGAAATCTGGGCATGGTATTCTGCAAGCAGCACGGCAACCCCAGTAGATAGCAATAGTTACATTTATGAATTGGGGAATAATTCTAAATTGGTGTTTAAAATAATCAACTCAAGATTATTCGCAGGAACAAAAATGAGTTTGTGGCTATTCTGATCCGTTTGCTTTTTCTCCTTTAGTCTCTTGTTACCCATCACTAGTTCCTACATCCCTACCAATTGTGCTGTATGATGACAGATACATGACGAAGTAACTGAGAATATGAACTCTGAGATCAGGATGAGTGGGGGGTTTGTGAGTGCAATATCACCTTTTCCTACTAGCTGTAAATATCTCAACTTCTTATAGTAGCAGATAAGAGCGAATAGATTTAGAATGCATGGCCAATCCTTCTAGCCATCACCTTGCCAGTGATATAATTTACTCTGCTCTATACCGCAACTAAAAATCAATCCAACCCCCTGACTTTTATGAATCTGAACTTAGGAACAATTATAAACAAAATCACACAGCCAAGTAGGCATGGGCTAATCTATATGGATAGACTTCCATCTCTACAAAGGCCTTCATCACTTCCTAGAAATTCTCTACATTTTCCAGGGCTTCTTTCTAATCTAATCTTCAATTACTTCAAATCCCATGTCTCCTCCCAGACGTCCATATGACCACTTTCCCTCTTGTTATACGTCACCTACTTCTAGCCTCTTAAAGCCTGGGCTCTTCCGTACCCTCATCTTCGGTTTCTCCTGTCCAGGCTCGACTCCTCTGACTGGCTGCAGATTCCATCTCCTCCTGCTTCTTAGGACTCTCCCACTATTGCTTTCCCTCTTCTCCTATATTTTACATTTTTTTCTCCCTGCTAATACCTTCTGTATTATTTTCTTATTGCTACTGTAAAACATGACCACAAACTTCATGGTTCAGAAAAAGACAAATTTATTATCTCATAGTCCTGGAGCTCAGAGGTCTGAGATTGGTCTTCAAGGACTAAAATCAAGGTGTCAGCAGAGCTCTGTTCCTCATAAAAGATTAGCGGGAAAATATGTTTCTTTGCCTTTTCTGAATTCTAGAGGCTGCTTGGATTTCTTTGCTTGTGGTTCCCAGTTAGCAAGCACCTAATTTCAATCTCTGCTTTCATCCTGACTTCTTCCTTTCTGGTTCTGGCACTCCTGTCTTGTTCTTTTAGGAATCCTTATGATTATATTGAGCCCACCCAAATAATCCAGGTGTATCCTTCCATCTCAAGATACTAAATCACAACTGCAAAGTCACTTTTTCTATGTAAGGTAATATGTTCACAGTTTTCATGCTTAGGATATAAGCATCTTTGGGGAATCATCATTCTATCATTCTTGCCTATCACCACTGCCCAATGCTCATTCCTAGTCTTTCTTCTTAGCTCTGCTTTGTGATTGCCTCATTTCTGATGTCTTCAGAGCTGGTCTCCTGGAATTGTATACTCAGAATTTTTTTTCCTTATCACCCTATGTACGCATACACACATTCTTGGAAACCAATTCCATCATGGGCACTGTGAATTTTTTTTATCACAAAATCCCTTTCAGTTCCTACCTTACTCCTTACTTGACCTTTTGGCTATATTTATACCACTGACAACACATTGCTTCTTGAAAAGCATTCCTATTTTTTTCTCTTTTTTTTTATTATGTTCAGTTAGCCAACATATAGTACATCATTAGTTTTTGATGTAGTGATTCATTCGTTGTGTATAACACCCAGCACTCATCACAACACATGCCCTTCTTAATACCCATCACTCAGTTACCCATCCCCCCCACCCCCTTGCATAGGCTTCTATAACACCTACCTTTCTAGTTTTCTGCCTATGTCTGTACTCCTTCCTTCCTTCCTTCCTTCCTTTCTTCCTTCCTTCCTTTCTTTCTTGTTTCAGAATTTTTTCTGCATATCATTTTCATGTTAGTTTTTCTCTGGGTTCTATTCATAGCCTTATTCTCTACTCACTGTACGTGGTCTCTGTAACTGGTCTCAAAGATACCACCATTCAAATTCTTTTAGGAATACCAATGGCATCCCAGTTTCTATTTTTAGTATATAACTCTTTTTTATTTCATAGCATATATATAACTGATCACTGTAATTTTCAATTAAATGGGGATAGCATTTTATGCCCTAATCCTTTTCCATTCCTTATATTCCTTATACTCAAACATAAGTCTTGAGATACACTCTTGAGTTTGCCTCTGTATTTCTTCCATCAATCTATCATAATTCTTGTCTTCTTATTTCTAAATCCTACATCCTAAAATTTTGTAATTCACTCCATTTTTATGGGCTTTACCATAGTTCATGCCAAGATTATCTATCATCTGAATTATTTTTATAGCCCTCAGGCAAGTCTCCCTGCTTCAAATATGGCTTCCCTTCCAAGCTATACTCTATGATGGAAGCAAGGTATATTTCTAAAACTAAAATGACCTTTTAGTATTCTCATACTTAAAAGCTTTTATAGTTTCCTATTATTCTTAGATGGGACCAGCTTGTGACATGAGCATGCACAGGTCCTGGTTTTAGAAGGGCCCCATATTTGACTTAATGTTCTGTTCTATCATCTTGAATTTTTCTTTAAGATTTATTTATTTATTTTTGAGGGTAGAGGGAGGAGGGACAGAGAGAGAAGGAGGGAATTTCCAGCCTCTTTCTGCAGACTGCTAACATGTAAAGTCACATTATAATTAAAAAATATTTTATAAACTGCACAATTATGTGAGCTATGGCTCATATTTTCACACCAAAGGCAAGCTATATCAAGCACCACATTATCAAAAGTTTGCTTGGTGTTCATGAAAGCAGAACAAGGGAATTAGTAGATATTAAGAAGTCTCTTTTAGCTAGCTAGCAACAAAACTATCTTTCACTTTGGGAAGCCTTGATAAAAGAGCATGAGTGTTGGATTCTGCCTATTTAAAGCCCCTTCTCCATGACCAACCTCAGACTCTGCTATGCTTACTTCTACTGATACTCCATCCAATGTCCTTAGAAGGCTCTTCTTAGTGTGAACCTAAGTTATGTCTCTTTTATCACACTGGAGTGGTTACTTCATAGTATTTGGCAAAATCTTGAATTTAAATAATTGCTTGGTCAAGGTCTATTGAACAGTAAGCTCTAGGAAGTCAGAACTTTTACCTATTCTGATCATTATTTTATAGACAATGCTTGACACACAGTAAGCATCTGGTTAAGTTTTTTTTTTGTTTTTTTTTTGGTTTTTTTTTGCATGTTACAAATGACAAACAAGCTTCAGTCTCTAACCTGGCCTTGCACTATGGTCTCCATTAATCCCTCCCCTCCCCCATTCATATGTTGAAATCCTAATGTCCAACATTAAGGTATGAGGAAGTAGGACCTTTGAAAGGTGATGGCTAAGTCATGAGGATGGAATCTCATGAATGGGACTAGTGTTCTTACAAAAGAGACCCTGCAGAGCTTCAGTAAGAAGGCTCTGGGTATGAACCAGGAAGAGGGCCTTCACCATGCTCGTGCCTTGATCTTAGACTTCCAGCCTTCAGAACTGTGAGGAATAAATTTCGTCTTCATAAGTTACCTACTCTGCAGTATTTTGTTAGACCAAATGGACTAAAACAGCTTGGTATATGCTTGATCAAATTTCGATTTATTAATTTCAAATTTGTCTTCCCAAATATCACTCTCTTAAGAATACCATGATTTGAATTCTGGGACCTCTTATACATATGTGATCTAATTGTTTACTCTTATATGTGGCTAAATTTACTGTATGTGAATTTCCTAGTAAACCACTGGGGCAATCATATATTTTGACAATCGTATTCTTAGGTGGTTGCTCTCTTATTGCAACATACCTTTCTACGAAGCACCTAAATTCTAGGACAGAGAACATTTTGAAGGTACACACAATAGTTCCTTTTTTAAAAATTGTTTAAATGTAATGAGTTGCTGGAATATATTTTTAGTCAACTAATTATGAATGTCTAGTGAGTTCACATAGAAAGTTATATATCAAGAGATATGTATGTATTTCTAGACAAAGAAAAATCTATTTTTCTATATGGAAGTCTAAAAGTGCAAGTCCATGTATCTCTTTCAGTTAGGGTTGTCGAAAATAAATGAATAAATAAACATACCAACCAACCAACCAACCAACCAACCAGGAAGTGATGTATCAGTCAATGTAGTTACTTGGATTCCAAACCTCAGAAAGCTATGAAGAACACCAGTGTAATGACAATCTAGTTTATGGTGTATTTCAACTTGTATGTTTCTAAGTGAGTTGGCTATGTAACAGAGACTGATTTTTCATTAAACTAACTTAATTCTGAGGTTTATCCAGACTCTAAATGTACAGAGGCTCTCAAACATACAATACTTTGTATAGTAAACGCTCAAACTTCCCCAAAGAGATTTTTATCACAGAAAACATTTTAGCATTCCTATGGGAACACATTTCCAATACAATAATTGCTAAACTTGAATCAAAATACATATACTTATTATTACATGTTTCCAAAAATAAAGCAAAATCAAAACGTCAAGGTTAACTATTAAAGATAGAAAATAGAGAGTGGTAGATATTTATATAGTACTATGGACTTTCATTTTAATAGGATTTGGTCTATGCAATACAAAAAGTGCCATAGTGCTATGCAAATATTTAATAACTGGAGATAAATAGATACTGACACATAGGAAACTAAAGGCATTAATTGGCTCGTAGATGACCAGATAAATACCAATGACTGTCAAGAACTGTAAAGGATCTGAACTTCTAACCTACTCATGGGCAAACAATTCAGCCTGCTTTCATTGTATAGAGACTGGTAGAAGGCACACACCTTAGGCCAGAGACAAAGGAGGGTTGATTACTCAGAGTAATAGCAGTACATCACTTTAATAAGTCACATTGAGAAAGACAAATACCATATGACTTCACTCATGCGTGGAATCTAAAAAATGGAAATGAATAAACAAACAGAAAGCAGAATCGGACTTATAAATACAGATAACAAACTGAAGGTTGCTAGAGGGAGGGGTGGGGAGATGAGCAAAATGGGTGACAGGGAGAGGAAGATACAGACTTCCAGTTATGGAATGTATAAATCATGGGAATAAAGGGCACAGCATAAGGACTATAGTCAGTGATATTGTAATAGCCTTGTATGGTGACAGATGGGAGCTACACTTGCGGTGAGCAGAGCATAATGTATAAGGAACTTGAATCACTATGTTGTTCACCCAAAACTCATGTAGCATTGTGTATCAACTATGCTCAAATTTAAAAATATATGTATTTTTAATATGTCACTTAGCATCAGTTCCCAAGCCCAAATTCTCACATGGCAATGTAAAGAAGGCCTAAGATAACAGCACAAGAAATGTATTTGATTACAAAAGAGTAACCCTGGACATGGGCAACCCCAATCTTTACAGCAGGCAGTAAAATGCCCAACCTTAACTTCAGAAAAGACACTGTCTCTATTTCTCGAAGTTGTTTGTTACATAGACATCCTTGAAAAGTGAGTCTGGACAAAAAGGCAATAAGTGTCTTGCTAGAAAGACATACAGAAATATGAGAGAGCCATGAAGAACTGTGTCTCAACAATGGCTCTTTAAAATAATTGAACAAGGATCACCTTTGGGTATCTTAACAATTAGTTTAGATGCTGGAATAATCAATAAACCTGCACTTACACTTTTGGATGGTGAAGGGTGATGGTTGTGAAACACACCTACCCATTTCTGGAGCTCCTTTTTTACCTGAGCATTATCTTAACAAAACCCCCATCCATTCTCTAGGGTGATGTTTTTGATTAAAAAACAAACAAACAAAAAACAAACAAAATTTAGAGGTTTTAAATACCAAGAAAGGAATGTCTATAATGAGTAAAAGGAGATTGATGGTTGTAGAGTTTAAAGCAGAGTAGCATCTCTGAAGTATATTTAACCTAATTCTAAAAGAAAACAGAATGTCCATTAATGTAACTATCAGTATCTCCATCACATATGCTATGTAGCTATGCAATCAAAACATAGATTTAGGGCACAGAATCTGATTCCAGTTACTCTTTTAAGAAACATAGAGGTTTTCAGGGGCACTTGGGTGGCTCAGTTCTTAAGCGTCTGCCTTTGGTTCACGGTGTGATCCCAGGGTCCTGGGATCGAGCCCCGCATCGGGCTCCTCTGGGAAGCCTGCTTCTCCCTCTCCCACTCCCTCTACTTGTGTTCCCTCTCTCACTGTATCTCTCTCTGTCAAATAAATAAAGAAAATCTTAAAAAAAAAAAAACATAAGAGGTTTCCAAAAATGGTAAGAAACTGAATTTTAGAAGATTAGAATTTCTGAAATAAAAAAAAAATACCTTTCTTTTGGATCTTCCAAGTTACCCTTCTAAAGTTCATCTTACACACATTCTATACTACTTAACCTATCTCTGTTGATATTCTAGAAAGAGCAACATCTTTATTATCATATTTATACAAGAGTAATTCTTTTGAAAATTACAATGGGCTTTTGACCCTTGGGTATCACAGTATTTTTTTTCAAACATTTTTATTTCCCTTACTGATGATTTTGGGAAATAATGTGTCCATTGACTCATTCTTTAGTTTAACAAATATTTACTGAAACCTATTATGTACAAGTGACTGGTCTACGGAAGAAAGCTATAGATCTTACCTTGTCAGAATAGCCAAAATCCTTGTCCTGACTGACCTTACATTTAAATGGAAAGGAAAAATAATACAACATATTTTGAAATAAAAAACCAAGATGACTTGATGGAATAATGTGGAATAATTTCACATGGTACAAAAATGAAGGGCTTTTCTACAGATGAGAAATAAGAAACACAAAGGAATCAGTACTGTGAAGTCCCTAAGAAAAGCAGTTCAGGCAAAGAATGCAAAGGGCAAGTGCTAGGTCCCTGAACAAACAGAAAGTCTGTATGATTATAAGAGAGCTAAGAATCTGGCAAGGTGAGACAGCTGGTAGGCCTGAAGGCTATAGCAAGAAGTTTGGTTTTTATTTTTTAATGTAAAGTCATTGAAAATTTTTTTACAACCAGAAAGGAACATTATTTGTTTGGATTAAAAAAAAAATACTGTCATTCTAAATGTTGCATTAAACACTGATTGAATGGGGACCAAAATTTGAGGCAGGAAAGTTGGTATATTTAGACATATTTGAGTTATTCCTGAAAGCACATGATGAGGTTGGATGAGGAAAACACGAGTGAGAAAAATAAAGGGTGTTCCCAAGTTATGGGCTCTGCCATGCTGTTACTGAGAAGGGATTCCTGGGAAGAGATACAAGTTGTAATGCATAATGGACATGCTAAATTTGAAATGTCTATCAGACATGCAACTAAAGATGTATAATAAAATACTGGATTAACCATCTGGACATATAAATTAAGCAATCATCACATATAAATATTTTTTTACAGCTAGATGCAATTGTTCAGGGTGGAGGATAAATAGAAAAGAAAAAAATTACTCTAACTCGACCTCTGGGGTACACCCATATTGAAAGTTTTAAATTGGTCTCTCTGGGAAGGGGAGCCCAGGAAGAAGGAAAAGGGAAAGAGAAAAGTCAGAGATGTGTGATTTCAAGAAATCCAAGAGAAGAACTCTACCAGAAAGAAGGGGAGGTTGATGAGATTTCAAGTAAGATGAGGCTAAAGCAATATTATAAGTGAGGGAAGATGACAGTTTTTTATCACCTTAGTACAGTCTGGGTAGTTGTGGAACCAAAGCCAATGGAAATTGATTGACAAGTAAATAGAGAATCAGACACAAACCATAGAAGATGCTTTGAATATTTTTCTATAAAGAGGGATTGAAAATGGCCCATCACTGATAAAGTTATGTCATCAAGAAGAAATCTGTTTGTTTGTTTTTTGGATAGTGGAATTATAATTCACTTAGTTGGAGACCATCAACTAATGGTAACAACCCAGTGAAGCAGGATAATTTGATGATTCAGAAGAAAGTGATGAATATATGGAGTAAGCTAAAGTTTTAAGTAAAATCAAACAGATATTATTGAGAACCAAGGAAAAGAGTATTACTGATAGGAGTAAGGGAACAAGAGAAGAGAGAGATGAAGGATGTAAATTTGTGTTGGATTATAGCTATATCGGTGGGGGAAATGGTTCTTTTTCTGTGTTAGCTTCTATTCTCTCAACGAAATATGAGGTGAAATCATTACCTGAAAGTAAAAGGTGGTAGAGAAGGGAGGTGGTGAGACTTGAAAAACTGTAAAGGACAAGATACCAACAGAAAAATAGTAGGTTTCCTTGGCAGTGCTATTTATTTGTGTTTGCCATTGTGAATTAATATTGAAACTGCTCTTTCCCCACAGCTACCTCCAGTGGTTTGGAGGCAGGTGCAGAGATGAAAGACCCTGCATTCAAGGATGATGGAGGTTGAGTGGACTAGAGACTCCTGAATGTTTCCCATGAGGTCATTTTAATAATATGTCAATATGTATAAATTGAGTGAACATGGAAGTGCAGGAAAGAAGTACCAATGAATGGAGGGAATGAATACAGTAGAATAAATAAGTTGGACCAGTAAATAAGAGGTAGTGGTAGGAAGGTGGAATGCTTAAACTAAAATTTTTGAAAGTAGAATGTATCCTGTCTACCTCCTAGATCTGAGGGACACAAGCAAAACACAATCCTGGACAGCTAAATTTTAGATGAGATCTGGAGGTGAACAGAAATAAAAGACTGAAGATTTACGGATTGTTAATTTACTGATTCAGGGCTTCTGAGGGCATGTGTTTTAAGTCTGACCCTCACAAGGGGGATGAAAGATGATATCCAATTAGAAGATGTCCAAGATGGTGAGGAAATTCAAGTTCAGATGATAATGCATAAACTGGGATGCTTGGTTTCTGGAAATTACAAATATTTTCCATAATAAGCAGCAGTAAACAGTGGTATTTGAAATGGTTGTGTCATTGGGCAAAGCAGGCTCGGGGCACCTGGGTGGGTCAGTTGGTTAAGCATCTGCCTTCTGCTCAGGTCATGATCCCAGTGTCCTGCGATTGAGCCCCACATCGGGCTCCCTGCTCGTTGGGGAGCCTGCTTCTCCCCCTCCCACTACTGCTCCCCCTACATGTGCTTGCTCTCTCTCTCTCTTTCTCTGTCAAATAGATAGATAGATAGATAGATAGATAGATAGATAGATAGATAGATAAAAAGTGGGCCATTAGTTCAAACAGCTTGTTATGGGTTCCTGGAGCCATTAGTCTGTTTTATAGCTAATAATATAACACTGTGGAGGAGAAATGTGATAGCCAAAGTGTTCCCCCTAGGCCCTGAGGCAATGTGTTTAAGACTATATAATAGAAGTAAAATAGATATAATTTCAAATCCTAGCTACGTAACTTAATTGCTAGGAGAATCACATAACGTGAAGCCATGGATTTTTCATTTGTTAAGGAAAAAAAATAAAGAAGAATATTGGGAACACAGGTAATTACTCCTATATTGGTAGGATGCTGTAAAAGGTAAAGACTGAGTGAAATGAGGTATATAGCAAAGTACTTACAGAACGTCTGAACGTTGTTTTCCTTTTCTGTGTGTCTTCTTATTGGCCTTGTGCTCCACCCCCACTGCCTCCCTTTTCCCACTGCCCTCAGCCTAGTAACAGTGATAATTTTAATAACTGACAGATGTGGCATTAATTTTTAAAAGCTTGGCTCATAGTAAGTTTCCTAAATATTTCTCTATTGAATTACAAAAATGTATAATTATGAATATGTTAAATCTTCAGATCCAATAATTGCAACTTTTGTACCGAGAAGTTACCAGTATCATTTTTATTATTTAGAAAGATGTGAAAGATGGTTCTTTAACAATTGGATAGAAAACTGTTAGCATTTTAGTTCCTCCCTTTTTAAATTTAATTTACAGAGCTAGTACAATTTCTATTGTATGTCACAAATATGTGGATGATCCTGTTTTTCTGCTTTGTAAATTCTTATCAGCTCCCTTGATTCATGTTTACTGAGCTCCCACAAAGAACATGACATTGAATTTAGTAATTTCTTCAAAGCTGATGAATCAGCACTGTTGGTGGAAAGAATGACTCAAAACTAAAACGTGAGTACTCTACAAAGGAAAAAAAAAAGCTTTCAGCCAAGATTATTCATTCCCCTTCTCAATGCTTTTGTCTTTACAGTGTTGGCAATCGGGCATTCTTTGTGCTTTGCCTCCCTTCATAAAATGCTCCCTTAACACCACTAGTATTACTCTTGCTCTTTAGATTTATTTTTCTGTTGATGCCTTTACTTAGAAACCATAAATGGATTACATCCCTCTTCCTCAAGAAGAGGGTTAATTGTCCTATTCTCTTGTTTCAAAAGAAAAATTGATAATCATTGATAATCATAAAATTTTATAAAAACATTTTTGGAATTGGGGCACCTGGGTGGCTCAGTCAGTTAAGTGTCAGACTTCGGCTCAGGTCATGATCTCAGGATCCTGGGACTGAGCCCTGAGATGCGCTCCCTGCACAGCAGGGTGTCAGCTTGTCCCTCTCCCTTTGCCCCTCCCCCACCCCACCTCAGGTGCTCATGCTCTCTCCCTCTCTCTCAAATAAATAAATACAATCTTTAAAAAAATTTTTTTTTGGAATTAACTCCTTTCTAAATCCTTTCCTGAAATCAAATGGGAAATTGTTTTAAGTTAGATCATAAAATATTATTAGCACATGCCTTCATTTTCATATTTTATACAAATTTAATCATCCCTTTTGCTAATTAGCATAAACCTAAATTCATATTATGTTTTAAAAAATAAATTACTGATATCATCTGCAAACTTTCCTTGCTAATATGATCTGAAATTACTCTATTTAAATTTTAGTGATATAACCCAAGGTGCTAGAACTACTATGCTCATTGGCTGATGTTAACTTATTGACCTGCTCTGAAGGTGCATATTTTCATTTAAAGCGCTACCAACAGGGAAATGTCACTTCTTATGCTCTAATACAGGGTAGATCAAGAAAAAAACCTGATAATTATAAAAATAAACTACTTGGAAATACTCAAGTTAGGGAAGAGCCTGTCTACCTGCCAGTTTTATAAATAGTGATTATATTAACAAATGGCTTTGCTCTCAGTCACAGAGAAATTTTCACCTGGGGGTAAGGTTTTTACCTACAAACGGGTTTATTTCATTTGGAACCTTAAAAGCAAAAGCAATGATAACTTTTTTAACCCAGTTTAGTAATCAGATGCTGTTTGTTTTGTTTGTTTTGCTTGTTCGTTTCTTTTCTTTTTAACATAGTTTTCCTTTGGCCTTTTGCTTTGCCTGATGAATCAAACTGTATTTTAATTCTTTGATTCGGTTAAAAACTGCTTCAACCAAATGAAAAGAAGATAAAGACTCCAAAATACAAACCCTCCTACCAGTATTTTTTGCCTGATCAGTATGTAATAGGAGTTCTGCAGGGTGGGTGGGGGGCTAAACTGGGAGGATGTGTGAGAAGAAGGTATAATAGCATCTATAAAAATAGATACAATCATCTGAATTATTTTCCTCTCTGAGACACACTTTGAATTGGTCACAGTCTGCTTCCCTGATAAGGATTGGAGCCAAGATTTAAATAAAATTTGCTAAGATACATAACTAGTGTTTTCTTCTTAACTTTTTCCTTGGATCCTAACTGGCCAAAACTGCAAAGTCAAGAGTCTTGGTAACGTAGATATTCTTTAATTCACGAATTAACCTAGCTTCCCGTAAGTAGAACATTAGCTTTTCATGGTCTGATTTTTAAATCCTTTTCTAAAATTTTGCGTTTGCCTTTCTTTTCATGGGGAAGGCTCATTTAATTCTGTCTTTGTCAATTTAAGTCCAAATTCTAGAACACAATAGTCTTTCTGCTACCATCACTTGTCCTTGAACAATTTCTGGTTTACATTTTCTCTTGCAGCATTCATTTTGGGCTTTTAACTGGAGGTCTTTTATTTCTGCTGGCAGATACAAGCTTTTTCATTTATCAGCTCCTCTAAGGAGCTCTAGGAACCTCTCGACGTATCTTCAGACCAAAGGCTCCCGAAATTAAACATCCTATCTTTAAGATGCATTGCTTTATCTACAGAGAAGAGTTGCCTATTCTCTGGTCAAAATCCAGTAGCAGCTTCACTCTGACCATCTTTATGGTCTACTCTGATTCTTCCAATGGTTTTTGAACCTTAGACCCAGTGACCTATGTTGTTTCTGCCTACTCCAATTTGCTTGATGGAATAATTTTTGAATTTCAAATTTTGAGTGAGACACACATCAGGGTTGAGTAACTCAAAGTATACAATTCCCTTGGGGAACTGTAGAGAATAGTCTTCTTTATTCTTTACTACTTTACATTGAAATACAATTACCACCTTTTCTCATTACTGTCTTGTAGAGTACAAATACCAGCATTTACTATGTAAAAGCTGCCACTCAGACCCAAACTGTGATGGCCCAGCAGAAAAAATATTATTCAACATTTAAAGCTCATTATGCTTACTGTCTGCCTTTGTGGTGATACATGGGTGCTACAGAATTCTAAATTAATTTCCCTTAATAAGCCATTTTCTTTTTTTTTTTTTAAATCTTTTAATGACATTTCTCCTAGTATTTAATCATAGCTTATGGCACAGATCTGTAAAAGCAATTATGAGACAACACATGTTTGGCAGCCTTGTCATTATCTCGTGAGTTAAGAAAGGTCAGACTCTCAAAACCTGGATGGAAATCTCCAAAGAAAAGCCAGGTGTTTCATGGATAAGCACTAGGGATTCAGGAGAAGCAACTCTATCCTTTGAGTCAGAACAGCACAGTCTTGATAAGACAGTCAGTAAATTCCCACTTCCCCACTCCCTGCCCCGTCCAGTGAAGCAGCTCTGTTGTTTTCCGGTGAGAAGAAAATGCTCATGAATGTATATTAAAAAGAATGAAAAATGGACATTAGCAACTTTTCAAAAGAAGCTCTTCTTCTAAGAAAGTAAAATAATTGAACTGATAAGATATGGAGTTGTTTATACAACATGGTGACTCTCAGCTCTCTCTCTTCTAATCCGCACAAGGGAAAAGAGAGAAGGCAGGTACTCCTGGTGATTAATTACACCCACTTGCCTCCCCAGAGTCACATCACGGTGATGGATGTCTGCGTAGTGCTGTAGTCCTCTAATTAGGGCTGACTGAATATGGTAGATTAAAATTCTAAACATTAGGCTTTGGGGAAAAACTCCAGCCCCCCTTCAATTTTCATTAGCTTAAGTCACTTCATATATTCAAAGTCATCTGAGAAATATTTATAGGTTTCCTGAGAAATTTAGCTACATTCCAGGAATGCTGAAATTTGACGATTATTTTTAATTCTTAAACTGACTGGATTCTTTCAGTGGCACCTTCTGTGCAGAGGCAATGCCTTTAAAACTTTAAAATAATTAAAGAAAAACAAATTTTTTAAAAAAAAATATTGTGTTTGTTTGATCCTGAGTTTTAAAACCTTAACCCAGTTTGCCTAAGTTACAGATTTACACCTTACTTGGATTTTTGTTTATTGTACTCTTCTAAAGCAAAATTCCCATTTTTTAAATATGTTAGCCTTAAATACATTATTTAGTGTAGAGAAACAGCCTGAATAGGTTTTATTTTCTCTCCTTTTAGTTTCCACTTTTTTCAAAAGGGAAATTTCATTTTAGTGCATAATGTATATACAGAAAATAATGTAATTAGAATAAGTAAAAAATTTAAATGAGAAAAACAATTTCAGCAGGCCATGGAGAGTTATTGTTAGTAATTTATAAATTTAACTCAGTAAACAGGTTTAGTAAACTTCCTTAAAATCTGGCAATTTGGTCTCCACACTGATTTGCATTTTTAACAAAGACATGACAGGTGATACTGTCTCTGGTCGTCAGTTTCTATGCCTGCCTGTTTTTCTTCCTCAGCTTGAAATCCAAGAGGGAAAGACTGCTTAAATAAATTCAGTAAGACTGAGTGGAAGGGTTTGGGTGGAGGGAGAGTAGGAGGAGAGAGTCCTTAATCTAGAATCTGCTCCCACCTCTAAAATTTCCCTCTGGCAGAACTCTTGGACACTATTCGGCCTTAGAAATGCAGATAGAGCCTCAAGCAAGAATTCCTATTACTGAACTAATCCCGGGTTTGAAGACAACCACTTGCTTGTCAGTTGAAGGTTTAATGAGAAACTTCCTGGGCAAAATGACAACCTGAAGGTGGGAAAAATGAAAATCAAGCTTTGAGCATGTAGCAAAATAAAATAAATAGCTTCCCCATTTGGTTCTAGCTGTCCGCTTTGCATTTGGAGGCATCAATTATTATCAGCATTTTGTATTGGTTTTCAGCTCTAGACTTGTGTATAGCAGTGGTGTATAAGAGACTTCTCCCACATATCTTGTATATTTTCCCTGATTTCATAGTTGAGACAGATCGGGAATGGGCATTTTTCTTTGCTTATTTTATCATCCTGATGACTTTAAGCTAATAGAGAAAGTACTGACCTTATTTCTGCTTATAGCATATATCTATCAACTTAAAGGCATATTTATGCCATTTCTGATCTAAAGATGATGCTGGGAAAAGATCCGAGCACCAAATGGCACTAGTTAAGAGTGAAAGGTATCCCCGAGACACAAGGAAAAGGGGTTTTATGCACAATTATAGAGAAACTATGTCAGGTTGTGTCTTCTTGCTTGTTACTTATATTTGGTTAAGTTCTATTTATCTCCTTTACTTCCCCTTCTGCTTTTTATCATCACCAGAAAAGCCCTACAAATCCCTGGGTTAAAATAATCCTATTTCTTGCTGCCAAGTTATCATTATTCTTTAGGCTTTTCAGTAACTGTTTATCCAAAAATTTGAAACCAATTACATGAACATTTTCCATTTCATTTTAAGGGCCATTTAGTTACTATCGGTATCAAGTAGGACTACGTTTATCTAAAAATCACAAATAGCAAACATATCAGTGGCTTCAAGACTACCTGTTTTTATTTCTCTCACATGTGCAAGTCTCAAGGTAAGCCATCCAACCGTTGTTTTGCCAATTCTCCTGGGTGAAATCTCCAGAAACTCAGGGTAGTTTATCTTGTTGTTCTCCTAGGAGTGGTTTTTATCCCCAAAGTGTTACAGTCTGAAATGGTTACTTTGACTCCAGATGTCACACATGTTCAAGGAGAAAGGGGTAAAGTAGAAGGAGCAAAGGACGGAGCAAAGGAAGGAGGAAAGATCACCATCCGCTTAACATTCCACAGGCCACGTTAGTCATACGGTATTTGTAACTGCAGGTGGATTGAGAAATGCAGGGCCCAACTAAAATTAGGAATTCTATTACTATGATAAAGGGGGAAATAGATATTGGAGACACAAGCAATCTCTGAAATTTTTTAAAAGGAAGAAATTTGCAAGTAGCAGGTAATAAATGCTCTGGCTTCCTCCCTTACTTTAAACTTCTCCTGTTTAAAAGGTAAGTCTATAAACCACTCTAAGCTTTAGATGTCTTAACAGCAAAGTAGGGAAAATAATGACATCACTCTTAGAAGGTTATTGTGAGGATTGATTATACAGAAAGTCATAGTATAAAGCCCTGTGCATTATATGTGTTCAATAAGTGCTATCCTCCCTGTATAATTCCTTTCCTTATAAGCTAGTTTGTAGTACTGCAGGAGCTTTAATGATTTATAAAATTGACAATGTTCAACAGAAAAATCATACAAGTCAAAACTATGAGTATACTTCAGTATGCATTTTCTAGTATCCAGATTTAAAAGAAGTAAAAAGAACAGGTTGAAATTACTTTACTATCTTTTTTATTTAAACTTACATAGTCAAAATGTTATCATTTCAACCTGAAATCAATATAAAATCATTGAGATTGGGGCGCCTGGGTGGCTCAGTCGTTAAGTGTCTGCCTTTGGCTCAGGGCGTGGGATTGATCCCTGCATAAGGCTCCCTGCTCCACTGGGAGCCTGCTTCCTCCTCTCCCTCTCCCCCTGCTTGTGTTCCCTCTCTCGCTGGCTGTCTCTCTCTCTCTGTCAAATAAATAAATAAAATCTTTAAAAAAAATCATTGAGATAATTTTCATTTTTTATGTACTATATTTTCAAAATTGCTATGCATTTTATACATACAACCCATCTCAATTTGGACTAGCAACAATTGAGTTTCAATAGTCAAATATGGCTAGTAACTACTTATTGAAGAGTGAATCTATACCCCAAGATTTTACTTGAAGCAAAAAAATGCTGAGGTTCATGACTGACTTTTCTTTCCAGACACATTGAATATTTGCAAGCCAATATCTAAAATAGTCCAAATTAAAACTTCCTAAATATATACACAATAGAGAAACAAAATGCTCTTTGATCAGTTAGAACTGGCAAAAAGGAAGATTGGGTACATATTTGAAGATGAAAAGCTTCTTCTACAGGAAATGGAGAGTAAATTTAAAAAAATACCAAATGTATTAATGTGTATTTGTGGAGTTTCTATCCATTGAATCCCCAATTGAGATATTCTTAATTTATTTAGTGTATGTTAGCTTTTGTATTCCAATACAAATGCAAACTTGTTTTACTCCATTAATAAAGAAAAAAATCAATGAGATTTTAATGATCCTCAATAAAACTTTAATTATTAGAGGCAAGTTTTTCATCTCAACATTAAGGCTACATAGTGATAATTAGTTGTTAATATGATAAGTGATTATGTAAAATAGATCATAGAATAAATGGTATTGAACATAATGCATTTGTACCACTGAGAAGGAAGAGTCAAATCAACACTTGATTTTTGTCACTGCTAAAAAATCCATTGTTCTCCTTCACAAACGAAAAGAAATAAATAGTTTAAATAAAGACAATTAAAATGCACACAACTAACTCATGAATTTTCATGACAGTAAACAAAATTGATCAATTCTCGATATATATGCTTTTACTGATCAATTTAATAATTTTATGATAAAATTAATTTATGTTTAAAAATTTATCAGAAAATTAGAATAAGATTATTTTAGAAAGGAAAAAATTTCCCTACTAGAAATCTCTTGTTTTGTGTATGAAGAAACCAAGACTCAAGAAAAGTAAGTAAATTTTCCTCTAGATAACTGGTTTGTGTCAAAAGTACTAAAATTAAGTTCTAAAACTAAATAAAAAATCAACATGAATTTTGAGGATTCAGATTTTTAACAAATGTATAAAAGACAAATTCTCATGCCAAGTTGCAGTTGTTCCCGGGGACAGGCGCCACACTCACTGCTTTTTTCAGGTGCACTCATCTGAAGCTCTCCACACTCACACACACACGCGCGCGCGCGCACTGGTAATTTTCAGTTTCTTTGGGGGCATTCACAAGAACCATCTGATATTTCAGTGAAGTCAGAGGCAGCACTTTCATTCTAGGGATTTAAAAGTCTCTGTATTGGCTTAAAACAACAGAATTTTAGGCTCTCATGGTTTGGGAGTCCAGAAGCCCAAAGTCAAGGCGTTGGCAGGGCCACAGTTGATCAGAGGGCTCCAACGAAGGATCCTTCCTCACCTTCTCCAGCTTCTGATGGCTCCCTAGTCTGTGGCGGGATAACTCCAATGTCTGCCTCTGTCCTCACATAGCTTTTCCCTGTGACTCTGTGTGTCCTTTCCTGTCACATATAAGGATGTTCTTATTGGATTTAGGGTCCACTCTAACACAGTATGACCCCATCCCAATGCCTACCTTAATTACCTCTGAAATTAATTAAATTCACAGGTGCCAGGGATTATGATATAAACATATCTTTGGGGGGGGGAGCAGGCACTACTCAATCTACTAAGGTACCTAAATGGTTGTACATCTTATTTTTACAAAACACAATGACACCATATCCATGACAGCAATGTAATTGTGGCTGCCATTTGAATAAGGGTATCATATTCGTATCTTTCATTGTTAGTTTGATTAACTTCCTTCCCAACAACCAACCAACCCCAAGTCCTCAGAAATTCCATCACCATCACATCTCTCAAATGCTTTCTCTTCTTCTTCAAAAGTAACTTTCTCTTCTACCTGCACCTCATTCTAGTTCAGTACATGTGGCAATCTTATTAATGTGGTATGCTAACATGCCAGGGGTTATCATTCCCCTAAGCATTCTCCTCCAAGGGTGTTTGTTTGTTTGTTTGTTTGTTTGTTTTTACATTTGTCTGACTAGTTTTCCAATTTTATTGTCCTATTTATAGAATTTATCTTATCAAATGTCCACCAGAGGCAGACCCTGTACCAGGATTTAAGTACAATAAGTTTGTCTGAGAGACAGAGGGAAACCTTGTAGGAAAGCTGGGAAGTCATACAGGGGAGGAAAGGCAGCCAGTTAGGGGTTCATTATCAAGGGATGATTGGAGCTTAACATGTGGAGAAATTTGAGAAACAGAGTAAAACACACGTCTCAGCATTAACCGACCTAAGAGGCAAGGGGCCTTGTGTCTTTATATCATCCCCTCCAGCCTTTGAGGATTATTTCCTGGGCTTGCTGCCCATGAAGGCTGTGTTCCATTTTATGTGTTCAGGGGAAAAAAAAATCTGGCTGTTTAGGACTAAGTTATAGCTCACTGAAGTTGTATGGCTCCAGGCACGTGGGCATGGCAATGGAGCCTCTGCTACACTTAACACTGTAAACTTTTCTTTATGTTCCGAGAGTTCGTTCTCCATTAATGCTCCCACTGTCCTTGAATAAATATATTACAACATTTACTTTGTCCTCTTTTTAAATTGTGAATTTTCTCTCTTAAAGTGTAAGCCAGACCAGGACTATTTTTGTTAACTTATTTGCATCCGTCTCAGTAACTGACAGCACTTAGCAATAATAGGCTCTCAAAAATACTAATTAAAATTAATGTTATATCAAGCAATGCACTCACTTGTGATCATCTGAACTGGTGATTCTGTCTCCATAGACAATAGGTGGCACTTTCTGTCTGCCTGTTATTATCTCTGCATTCAAGCAAGGCTGGAAATCAGAGTTCTTATTGACCCTTCAAAATTATTGAGAATTTATAATATTTATAAGGGGAGGTTTTAGATTTTTTATTTAATATCTGACTCATTTGGGGAAGGTAAATACTCCTCCATAGATCTAACTTTTAAGAAATTGCAGAAAACAAAGTAGCAGGACCTTTGGTATGGAAATAATTTAAGGATGCTAAATATAATTTGGGCAAGTATGGATTGTGACAAAGAGTGGTCTATACAACACAAAGACTATTTCCTTCTCATACTTCACACATATACACAACACCAATTGTGTTTACAACCAAAGATAAATTCCTAGAGAGATTAAAAAAAGAAAGATCGTATTCCTTACCATTTTTTAAAGGGACTATAACATGTCATACATCTTCATATCCCCCATGCTCTAGTAGCTTTACTACTTTACACCAGGAATTAAATAAAACTCTTACTTCTTTGAATTCTCATATGGTTATATTAGTTCAATACATTCAGATATTATAATGTACAAAATGTAGGCATAATTAATATGCCTTAACATAAAAATCTCATTGCAGTCATCTCTTCTCTGTTCTTAGAAAACAGATGTAGCTCTTTCATAAACTTAAAACAGATTTATGTTAGGTTTCCGTGTGTGTGTGTGTGTGTGTGTGTGTGTTTTCATGTCAGTGTTTGGAGATTGATTCATAGAAACTACAAAGAAAATAAAATGTATTATTAAAATAGATTTCTAACATTGAGCACAAATCTCAACTCAGAGAAGACATTTAATAATTATTTGTCGAATGAATTGCTCTATATTTCTACTTAATTTTTTCTCATAGCAAAAGTATAGAAAATATCTACAAAAACACAAAATTCCCGACGTTATAGAACAAAGAAGTAAAGACTTGCTTGGGATATATTTTTAAACCTGAATAATACTAATGGTCAATATTTTATTTTTTATGCCTTTACACCTGCATTGAAAGAAAAGAAAAATTACTAAAATACACTACTATGCTAGATACTGTTTACTGGTAAACTAAATATCGTAACACTATTTATCTGGTATAAATGTGAAGGAGGTTTCTTTATCTAGTTAGCCAATTGTCAGAAATTTGCAGCAAATATATCTGAAGAAGACTATTACACAAAACAGAATGCATTAGGATGCTTCCTTTTCATAAATCAACACTTTCCAAAGAATTCATGATGATCTACTTAACAGACTAATGGTATAATTTGTTCAGTGTTGCTTAAAACTGTAATAGCTCCACTCTACATCATAAGTGGCTTGAATTAAAACATAATCTAAAAAATAAAAGTGGCTCACATACTGACATAATACTGATATTCGATAGATACTTGAAAATTCAACTTTATGATTTAGACGCAAGCGAGGTCTCATTCGAAGTAGAGTTAATAGTATGCTCTAATGGTATGGTATCATAGTGACCCTGCACGTCTATTATCCTCATCCAGTAACACGAGTTTCTGAAGTTAAAGTACCTCAAATCACCCAGGTTACTTCCTTCAGTCAACAGTTGCAGAGCTTCAGGAAGTGTTCCTAACTCCCACCCCACCTTCTCTTGGCTCCACCATCCTGTGAGGTCTAACTTCAGCCAGCAGGGGAATAGGATTTGGGGTGTGAGAATTTTTAGTTTGTTTACGCAAGTAGCAAAAAAAAAAAAAGGTATACTCAATTTCCTAGGGCTTCCATAACAAATGACCACAAAATGAGTGGCTTCAAATTACAAAATTTTATTCTCTCACAGTTCTGGAAGCCAGAAGTCAGAAGTCTGAAATCAAGGTGTCCACAGAGTCAATTTCTTCTGGAAGCTTAAAGCCTTAGGCTTACAAAATCCATTCCATGCCTTCTTTCTTGTTTCTATGGTTTCTGGCAATCTGTGGCATTACTGGTTTATAGCCACATGACTCCAGTCACTCCCTCAGTCTTTACAGTGGCTTCTCGTCCATGTGTTCGTGTCTTCCCTTATGTCTGAAATCTGCCTTTATCTTATAAGGAGATTTGTCATTAGATTTAGGAGCTGCGTATGTAATCTAGGATAATCTTCTCATCTCAAGGAAATATTCACAGGCGTCAGTGTTTAGAATGTGGACCTATCTTTTGGAGGGCTACAATTCAACCTCCTTCAAAGAGGTTGTTAAAAATCAAAACAGGAAAAGTTAATGAACCAAGATTTATTATAATTATTGGACAACAATAGTTTTCTTACATGTTCTGGTGAATTCATAATCATAAAAAGGGGTTTTGAGAAGGGAGTTTTGGGATAAAGCACTCTTTTAGATACTTTGAAAATGAGGATTTTTGTGTATATAATGAGTTGGCATATTTCTGCAGATGAGAGAGAGTGTGTGTGTGTAGTGAAAGATGGTCTAAAGAGAAGTATTTAGTCCTAATAAACAGCTGACAAAGGTAAAGCGTTGGATGCTGTAATAATGAAGAAATATGCTGAGCTATGGGCTAACAGAGGTTTTTAGAAAAGTTTCTTAGAGCAAGGGTAAAATTTGGTAGTTTGTCTTTGAAGTTGATTACATTTCAAGGAAGATAATTGAGTCTTTTTACATTGTGAAAAAAAAATACTTGAAGAACTAATATGGGAAATCCAGTGACAAATTTTTTAAGAAGGTAGGTTCCCATTTTCAAAGGCATATTTGTTATCATAATAGCTTAGTACTTGCTACACTAAGATGATTATTCAAGGAAGGACTTCTTTAAAAAAGATTAATTTATTTATTTTAGGGGGGTAGGGACAGGGGAGAGGGAGAGGAGAAGCAGACTCCCTGATGAGTGCAGAGCCCCATCTCATGACCCTGAGATCATGACCTGAGCCAAAACCAGGAATTAGACACAGTCAACCGAGCCACCCAGGTACCTCAGGAAGGATGTGTTTGTCTGTCTTTCTTTCTTTCTTTCTTTCTTTCTTTCTTTCTTTCTTTCTTTCTTTCCTTTCCTTTCCTTTCCTTTCCTTTCCTTTCCTTTCCTTTCTTTTTGTCAAACTAACACATGGATATAGTTTAAAAAGTCAAACAAAATGTATTTTTCACTCACCCTTAGAAAGCACCTTAAAATGAGGGTAAACAGAAAAAAAGGGTTAAACATACTAGTACACAAAGGAGAGAGAAGGGCCAACACTAGATAAAGGAAACTAGACATGACAACAAAATTACGGAAAATTGAAAGTAGATGGAAAAGTAATATCTGACTGAGGACACTAGAAACTTAAAATCTAAAGCTACACAGTAAGGATGCAGTTAGATTCAAGGTGATACAAGCTAAAGAACTCCTTAACTGCCCAGGAATTAAAGACAAAAAACTGAAAATGGTTAAAAGTTTTTGTTAAAAGTTAAATTTTTTTTATGAAGAAGAGTTGGGCTCCTAAATACCTTCTCATCCCTGAAATGGGTACTCTGACCCAAGCAAGAGACACTGGGCAGAATGGAGGGGTTATGTACTGCAGACGGTTTAGGTGGGAATCTACCTGCCTCTTCCGCCCTAACACTCTTTCAGAAAGATAGACTGCTGGACTTACACTCCCACAGAAGAGGTTGGGAAATTCATCTTCGGGAACCTGAAAGACCCAAAAGAAAAAACGTACAGAAACCTATAGCTGGGGATCTTACAGCAAGGTCTTTTGTTTTTGAGCCACACCTATACACAGAGGTTCTAATATGCTTGTGAGCGCCAAAGATTGGTAGACATTGGAGGAAAGCACCTACACTGGCAGAAAGAAATCAAATCATACAGTTGTAAAAAGCAGTGTCTGCAAAACCAGAGTCAGAAACATTGCAAGGAACAAGCAGAAGTAAATTCAGACATGAAGGAATTTAATATTTTCAGAGGAATGAAAGAAGACATTGGACTCATAAAATAAAAACAGAAGGCCATAAAACAACCAATCATAAAATGAGAAAGAACTCTTGGAAATAAAAAAAGGATGACAGTGAGTATTTATTTAAAAAAAAAA
>NW_024426230.1:22449787-22478377 GCF_017311325.1 Ursus maritimus | reverse complement strand
CTTTCCTTTCCTTTCCTTTCCTTTCCTTTCCTTTCCTTTCTTTTTGTCAAACTAACACATGGATATAGTTTAAAAAGTCAAACAAAATGTATTTTTCACTCACCCTTAGAAAGCACCTTAAAATGAGGGTAAACAGAAAAAAAGGGTTAAACATACTAGTACACAAAGGAGAGAGAAGGGCCAACACTAGATAAAGGAAACTAGACATGACAACAAAATTACGGAAAATTGAAAGTAGATGGAAAAGTAATATCTGACTGAGGACACTAGAAACTTAAAATCTAAAGCTACACAGTAAGGATGCAGTTAGATTCAAGGTGATACAAGCTAAAGAACTCCTTAACTGCCCAGGAATTAAAGACAAAAAACTGAAAATGGTTAAAAGTTTTTGTTAAAAGTTAAATTTTTTTTATGAAGAAGAGTTGGGCTCCTAAATACCTTCTCATCCCTGAAATGGGTACTCTGACCCAAGCAAGAGACACTGGGCAGAATGGAGGGGTTATGTACTGCAGACGGTTTAGGTGGGAATCTACCTGCCTCTTCCGCCCTAACACTCTTTCAGAAAGTTTCAGAAAGATAGACTGCTGGACTTACACTCCCACAGAAGAGGTTGGGAAATTCATCTTCGGGAACCTGAAAGACCCAAAAGAAAAAACGTACAGAAACCTATAGCTGGGGATCTTACAGCAAGGTCTTTTGTTTTTGAGCCACACCTATACACAGAGGTTCTAATATGCTTGTGAGCGCCAAAGATTGGTAGACATTGGAGGAAAGCACCTACACTGGCAGAAAGAAATCAAATCATACAGTTGTAAAAAGCAGTGTCTGCAAAACCAGAGTCAGAAACATTGCAAGGAACAAGCAGAAGTAAATTCAGACATGAAGGAATTTAATATTTTCAGAGGAATGAAAGAAGACATTGGACTCATAAAATAAAAACAGAAGGCCATAAAACAACCAATCATAAAATGAGAAAGAACTCTTGGAAATAAAAAAAGGATGACAGTGAGTATTTATTTAAAAAAAAAAATAGAAATGTTGAAAATAAAGTTGAGAAAAGTGTCACAAATTGAAACAAATTGACAAAGCTGAAATAGGAAAAACGTAAGTTGATTTACAAGATTAATCTAAAGGATTCCACATCTGATTCAGAATAGATTCTGGAAAGAGAAACGATGAGAACTAGGACCTCCTTATTATCCAGAAGTAATTCAAAATTTTTTTCAGGACTAAAGGCCAAGAGTTTCAAAATTGAAAGTCTCCCCAAATGCTCAGAATAATAAATGAGGTGCACACACACACACACTCACACACAGGCCCATCAACCTGAAACCAAACAAACAAACAAAACAGAAAGAACAAAGAAAAGATGCTGAAAGCTTGCATATAGGAAAAAAGGAGGAACTAGAATGTTATTAGATTTCTTAACATCTGCAAAAGAAGCTAGAAGACAATGCAGAAATGCCTTCAGGCTCAGAGGGAAAAAAATGTCAAACTTAGTTACTGTTTAATCATCAAGCTGTAAGTTAAAACTGAGTTTATTATAAAATTTTCAAACATGAGAGGACTCAGAAAACTGTGGTCTGGGTACCATTTCTCAGAAAGTCTCTAGAGGATGTGCTCTGCACAAAAGCTGTAGCAAAATGAGAAAAAGGAAAGCCATGGCATCCAGGAAAGGAACAGGCTTTTATGCAGAAAGAAATGAAAGGCAACCCTAGACCCACGGAAAGGAAGACACCAGCATACTGGCCGGGCAGCTGACGTGGGAGCCAGTAAACTGGACTGGATCAGGGAAGGTGAGGGGTAACTTCAAGGAAGGGCAGCAGGAGTAGAGAAAACATGTAACAGAAACTGATGGGTTTGGACGTTTTATGAAAAAGCTTCCTGCTTTGCCCAGGATTTTGTAGATAAATCTCTAATGGGTTTCTCTTTTAATTTAATTTTGTTTAGGTTGGGTTTCTCTAAGACCACAGGTCTTAATAAATATGGAAATACGTGACCAGTATCGGGGCGTTGTGATTGTTGTATGATTCTAGGTTGATTCTGTCCTCTGGGTCATGGTCATAAAATGCTAGAATACTGAATGTCTTTTCTGCTTGGAAAGGCCTTCATCAATGTACGATAAGACAAAGACAACTTCAAACCCAGCTGGACCAGCTGGAAGCAAATAGGGAACAGCAGCATGTTCTAAAATTTTGCTGAAGGATGTACATACTTGCTCTCTGTGTGCAGTGCCCAAAATAATCAATGCTTATATTATAATGAATCTTTATGAATAATCACAGCTACATATTCTGCATAAAGTTAGTGAACTGATCAGGAATCTACGTATTTTTGGAAAGTTTGAATGGGGAGCGGGGAAGACTCAAATCACCAGTAGAACCCGAATTTCAGATCCTTGTCAAGCACTGAATATACCATGCTTGACAAGGTTGATAACGTCTTCCATTATTGGACCCCCCCCATATGAACCATTTATTAACTATTATAAGCTACAAACTAACACATTTTCTAGGCCACAATATCTTTATCTATAAACTATACAATCATCTGAAAAAAATGTGTCTACGTATAATACAATTAGTAAGTGTCCATAGGTATATACTTTGGAACTAAGGAGATAGTGGTAATTTATGGTTATTTTATTGGAATTTAGGTATCTGGCCAGTGTCCTGTACATTATACTTAACCAATATTTTCTCCCTACTGTCTCTCCCATGGGACTCCTTCCTCCCACATCCATGATCTCTATCGCAGAGTTGGGCCAAAGTAGTCATATTTGCAACCTTTGGCCCTTTCCCTATGTGACTGACTCGAGATTGGATCCATATCTATTTTGCTTGGAGTCAACAATATTCTTTCCCAAAATCCTCATTTTAAGAGTTATAGACAACTGGATAGGTCTTCCATTAAAGCTTAGCCAAATGTCCTCCTACTGTGTGTTATGGATTATTCAAGTAGTAAAATAAATACTTTTTTAATCTTTCTCTAAGTAAATTTCTGTTCCATATGGCAAAAAATTACCTTGGTGAAATATCTTTATGTATTAAATTATACTTTAAATTATTAAATTTATTTATTAAACATTTTTATGGTTTATTTTATTAAAGTATTAATGGTTTAATTTATTAAATTAATTTATATTAATTAATGGTTTGATTTGGTTTAATTTATTATGGTTTAACTTAATAAATTTATTAAAATGTAGTTTCTATGGGGCAATCATATTTAACCTACATTAATGAGTGCTGTGTCAATGTTTACATTGATACAAATTTTATCTTGTATGAAATATGACAATGGATAATAAGTTGGTAGAATAAAAAGCTTATAGTTTTACTTATCTTGAATATCCCAAATAAAGAAGACTATGGTATTATACTACAAATCTGTCACAGAAAATCTCCCTACTCATATGACTATTTCTACTTCTAGTTCTGAAAAAGATAAAAATAAGAAGACAGGCTTCTTATTTCTGATTCTAATTCTCATTTAAATTTAGTCCATTGAAAGAAGCTAATAAGAGATATAAAACACCTTCTGGCTACTAGCAGATATAAATAAGAATTACTCTCAATAGCATTTTAGTGCTATAATTTCATTTCTATTTATACATTGGTTCATAAAATCAAGTAAAAAACACTTTAATGTATTCCTGAAATTGCTCATTAAATTATTATTTATTAAGGCACTGAAATATCTATGATGTTGAATTTATCAGACATTCTAAAGTTCTAAAGTGAATTCAGAGGGGAAAGCATAATTGAGATCAAGATGTGAAGGTGTGTAATTCCAAATGGTTTCTGATAAATGCAATTACCATAATCTGGAAGGTGAGTTAAAAGCTTATTCATTTGGATCATAAGACTTTTTCCTTTGCTCTTTTATGGCAGCGTTCTCTATTATTTTGCCATTTGTTATTTTGACAAATGGAAGAGATTTCTAGAAATAGCAGAGGGCCATGGGCTTGAGTAAATTTTAATCAAGTACATGTACCGCTAGTGGTCTTCCCACTACCATGACTGTTGCAGTCCTATAGTAGTCCTATGGTCTGCAATGGCAATTTCTCATTATAGTTAATTTCACATGCAGTTAACTTTATCTTCTCAAAAGGACAGCTGAGATGATTTTTCTACACTCAATCAAAAAATTTTGGTTAAACAAACACTTGTAATTTTTGAGGCACTAAACTTACACTAATATAAAAGGCATGTACCCTATCCTTAGTAATCTCAGAGTTTAATTAAGGGAGACATGAAAACAGTTAATTATGGTACAGGAGAGATTCATATGTGCATGATTCTGGGAGCCCTAATTCCCCATGTGATTGTATTAGAGATAAGGCCTTTAAGATGGTTAAGGTTAAATGAGAGCAGAAGAGTGGAGCCCTGATCTAGGGGAACTGGTACCCTTACAAGAAGAGGAAGACACACCAGTGGTGTGTCTGCCATGTGAGGACACAGCAAGGAGGTGACCATCTGCAAACCAGGAAGAGAAGGTGACTGCTGCCACCCTGACCTTCGACTTCCGACATCCAATACTCTGAGAAAACATGTATCTGTTGTGTAAGCCAGCCAGGCTACGGTATCTTGTTATGGCAGATAAGGCTAATATACATAGAAAGGGAAAAATTAACCCTGGGTGGGGGAATGGGAATGATATAAAACTTTACAGGGAAGGTGACTATGATAGGTAAAACAAATACCCAGAGGTATTTGCATCCCAATCCTGGAAATTTGAGAATGTTACCTTACATGGCAAAAGGGACTGTGCGGATAAGATTAAGTTAAATATCTAGAGATGGGAAGATTGATCTAGATTATTCCACTGGGCCCAATCTGAAGATGTTACACTGCCTGTTTTAAAGGTGGAGGAAGGGGTCAAGTAGCAAGGAATGCAGGTCGTTCTGAGGAAATGGAAAAGGCACTGGAACACACTGGCTCCTAGAATCCCCAAATAGAATGCAGTCTTGCTAAAACCTTGATTTTAGCCCCAAAAGACCCATTTCAGACTTCTGACCTCCAGAATGGCAAGATAATAAATTTCAATTGTTTTAAGCCACTAAGTCTGTGGTAATGTGTTTTGTCAGCATTAGGAAACTAATACAGTGGCCTTTGAACTGGCTCTGGAAGTCAGAATCAACTTTCACAAGTAAAACAAAGACGTGAGTTACAGAAGGCAGTTTTCATGGCACAGACTATGGCATGAAAAGACTGGCAGTTTCAGTAACTACCTATGATTCTGTTTGATGGACAATAACGGATGAATTGGAGGCAAAGGATTGAATCCTGGCAGGGTTTGGAATTTGGAGATCTGGTAAGCTTTGGAAGTTAGTTGAGTTTTGTTGTGGGGTGTGAGGGGAACATTTTAACCAGGAGTGTCATGCTTGGAGATGCATTTATCAGAAGACTAATGGAAAGACAGTGTGAGGGGCAAGAGGTGGGAATATGGACTGGGGATAATCCTGACAGTATGAAGGCCAGTTAGAAGGAGAAGCCAGTGCAACCTTAACCTGACTTGCCGGATCCATCCTCTAGTTTCCCTGAACAGGCCCAGTAGTTTTTTTTTTTTTCTGCTCTGATCAATCTGTCCAACTTCTCTTATCCATGCAAGAAGTCAATAATTAACATGCTGCATGCTAGGGGTGCCTGGGTAGCTCAGTTGATTAAGCATCCAACTCTTAGTTTTGGCTCAGGTCATAATCTTAGGGTTGAGAGACTGAGCTCCCTCCACCCCCCGCCCACCCACATTGGGCTCCATGCTTAGCGGGGAGTCTGCTTAAGATTCTTTCTCCTTTTCCACCTCCCTCTACCCCTTCTCCCACTTGAGGGCTCACATGTGCTCTCCCTCTCTAAAATAAATAAATTAATTAAAAAAATAAAATTGAAAATGCTGCATGCTGTAGTTAAAAGAACAATATCAACTTTATGGAGTGCCTGGGTGGCTCAGTCGGTGAAGTGTCTGACTCTTGATTTCAGTTCATGACCTCAGGTCCTTGGTTTTGAGCCCTGTGAGGGGCTCTGGCTCAGCATGGAGTCAGCATGTCCCTCCCCCCCACTCTTTCATTCTCTCTCTTTCAAATAAATAAATAAATAAGTAAATCTTTAAAAAAAGAGCATCAACTTTGTAGTTTTATCATCTTATTAATTTAATTCCCATATCTGGATATTGAAATCCTTACTGCCCCCAAGAACCAGTTACTAGAATGCAAGAATACACAGGGATTCCTTTTTCAGTCATCACTACCCTTTCCAGGTCATTTATGTTGTCTGTCCCAAAACTTCAGGAAGTTACTCCTCTTTTGCTTCCATAATTCTTGGTGCACAATCAGCACTACATAACGGCATTGCTACTCTGTCTGTGTTTTTTGGTCAACTGTGATTTCTTTAGGACAGAGAGAAATCTCTCTATATGTCCAACATTTACTAGTAAATAATAAATGCTCAATAAACATTTATTGAAAATATGATAAATAAATGATAAATGAATGACAACCATTTTAGTGATCATTTCCATATCCTTTATCTTTCCAGAGAAAACCATTTAAACTGTGCAGGGAGGAAAAAAAAAGTCAGTATCAAATAAAGTATATATAAGGTTCAAAATTCAGAATTGTGAATGCCATGTGGCCAAAGAAGATTTCATATGAAGAAGAAAGAGTAGGAATGATCAGATACAGCAGCATGTCCATTCCGTTCAGACCTCCAAATAAAGACTCAACAATAACCAGTCCTCCACACAACACCCAGCCAGACTATTTTGTTGGTACTATTCACATATTGTTCAGAGTGATTGACTTGAAATAGAAATGGAGTTTTCGGAATGTAATGGTAAAGGTTGGAACTACTTTATTATCAGAATTATTAGAATTTTCATGACTTTGACTAATTACTCATGTGTTAATTAACTATTTTCCGTGTTTATACTTGACAAAATAACCTGGTTTGCTGTCCAAGTAATGTAAAGAATTTTACTGTTTCCAGAATCTTCTCTATCAGCAATAACATCAGATTTATAACTAATCACATTAATATCAATGGAATTTTTGCACATAAACGCATCATGTATCACTGATAGACGAGAGGGTGGTTAAAAGCTCTAAAAAAATCTCATGTGCCAAGGACATTAGCGAAAATGGATGGTATCAAGGGATAGAAACCTTATTAAAGCATGACCATCTAAATGATGTCCACCAGTGTTAAGAAATCATTGTCATTATATCATAGATAAAATGGCCTCTTGTAGAGAAATGAGAGGGATTCAAGACCTTCTTCCTAAGGTTTGGGGGAGAGTAGTGTGGAAACACCTGCAAACAGAAAAATCACTGAATATATCTTTTGGCATAAAATATTTCTGACAGCTGTCTGATTTCTTTTGAAAATATCTATTTTCATGCTCTTTTAATTTATGCATTTAAATGGGGGGGGGAACCTCAATTTAGTGCTTACTCTCCTAAATAGTTCAGTCTAATTCTGAGTAGCTATCTTTTGCTCCGCTTAGAAAACCTCACTGCAAGAGTACAGACAACAGATGTAACAGCAGGCGTAAAAATGGTATTATTACCACAGTAATAGTGATTTACATCAAGAAGCAAAGTTAACCGTAGGCTGAGCAAAGCACAGGATTCATAAGGCAGCACCTATTTCAACTTGAGAATTATCAGTCTATTGCACAACTACTTCCCCCAATATGTGTTAACTGAGAATATTTAATTGACAACATACAGGAACTAATGTTGCAGCATGTGGTGAAGAGAGAGCCATTGCCTCTTTTTTTTGCTTATAAAAATCCATGAACACTAACACTGAATCAAGGCATTTTATCTAATCTTTATTAAACATCCTATCAATGCAACTTTGAGTGAAAAAAAAGTATCTTGAAGAAGGCATGTTAGTTGAGTGAAAATAAGATGGCATGAAATGAGAAAAATCAGCTATTTGTAATGACTGTCATCATCAGGGCATATGCAATATTTGAATAATTTCAATCCACTCATTTATATTTTCAGCATATTTGCCAACATATTTATTAAATATTTACTATGTATTCTAACACTGGAGTAGATACTGGAGGTAGAAGTGGGAGTAAAAATACAAATAAATATTTAATAGAAAAAAATACATGGTGTTAAGTGCCAAGAAGACAATTATAGGATCAGAGGAGCATATGTCTGAGACTTAATATAGAACAGAAGGCGGGGAAATGTGGATGGCAGAATGAGTGAAGGCTTCTTTAGAAAGTAACATCTAAGGGGTGCGTGGGTGGCTCAGTGGGTTAAGTGTCTGACTTATCATTACGGCTCAGGTCATGAGCTCGGGGTCCTGGGATTGAGCCCTGTCTCAGCCTTGTGCTCAGTGGGGAGTTTACTTGAGATTCTCTCTTCCTCTCCCTATGTCCCTCCCCCCAGTCACTCATTCTCTCTCTCTCTCAGATAAATAAATACATCATTTTTTTTTTTTTAAAAAGAAAGTAACATCTAAGATCTGAAGGAGGGGTGAGAGATGTTTAATTAGTAAAGGATGGCTGAGGGTTGGTGGATGGGAGGGTCCAGCCAGCGAGAACAGTGCTGGTTATCACCTGAGTCAGAAAGGACTATGGCAATGTAGGAACCGAGAGCAACAACACGGAGCATTGGAGTAAAACAAAGTGAACACAGAAAGATCACGAGGGACCCAAATGTATGTGTTCACTTTTGGCTTGTATCCTAAGAGATATCAAAGCCATCGAATCATTTTAAGTAGGGGAATGGTATGCTCATATCTGAGTTTGTCAAACATCATTCTTCCTTTAATATGAAAAAAAATTTAAGTGGAGAATGGATGACATTCAAATCTACAAAACACTTGTAGTCTTTCAGGTAATGACTTAGAAAAACAATATACTTCTTGATGGTAAAATTCTTGTTAGTTTAGCATTTAAAATATTCATATAATTAAATTCAGTATATTTGAGGGTTTTTTTTTTTCATTCATCAGAGAAAGAGAGAGCACAAGCAGGGGGAGTGGCAGAAGGAGAGAGAGAAGCAAGCTCTTCACTGAGCTGAAGGCAGACTCTTAACTGACTGAGCCACCCAGGCATCCCAGTATTTGAGTTTTAAAAACATTTTATATCACGGTGTGCCTGGGTGGCTCAGTCGGTTAAGTGTCTGCCTTCAGCTCAGGTCATGATCCCAGGGTCCTGGGATGGAGCTTCCCATCGCAGGCTCTCTGCTCAGCGGCAAGTCTGCTTCTCCCTCTCCCTTTCCCTCTTCCTCTGAGGTCTCTCTTACTCTCTCGGTCAAGTAAATAAAATCTTAAAAAATATTATATATCAGATATTTCAGATATTAATACAATGTCGTAAAATGTCTATAGGTAAAAACGTAAAACAGGTAGATAATTTTACCTAAGTAGCAATTATAGTAGATATAGTAAAAAAATATATTAAAGAGGTTATTCTTATGAGGATGAACTTTTTAGTAGTGTTGGGAATACATTTAAAACTAAAGCCGTCACATTATGATAAATATTTGTATCCATTTTCATTTGCAAATAACTTCTGGAAAATGACAGTGGAGTGCAGAAAAATTTCCAAATTTGGTAAACAGACAGGTAAACAACAAAAACACCTACAGCAACAAAACAGAATAAATTTCATCAACAGCAGCTAGGAGGGAATATTTGTTTTTCTGCTCGTTTCCTTTATAGTGATCTTTTTTTTTTTTTTAATTTAAAAAGTGTCTAATAAAACACACCAAATAAGTAAATAAGAGTAAAGACTGTGGCACGGGTCACAACACATAGATATCGTACATATTCAAACCAGAGATCCATTCTTGACGGGGCATTGAAGCAAAGCTGATATTTAATCTCTCTGCTTTGTAAGTTCTCTTCACAGGCTTTTGTTTGTAACACAGGAAAGTTTGTACAATTATTCAGAACTTGCATCCTTTTGACACGGTCATCAATAAAAATGTACGAGACCCTAAAATCATTTAAAATTAGCATTTAGTGACACTTACAAGTAAGGTTTTAATTGATAGAAGGATACTTGGCATGCAAAGTGCATATTCCATGTCCCCCTTAGTTTACTGCCGTGGCAAGTTCCATGCCGACACTTCTGTAAAGGTAAAGTCATTACTTATTCACCTCGGATCAAGAATACAGCAGGCCTTTTCATTTCCAGCCTATTGCAGGTTTAATCTGAATATCTCTACAACAGTTTTTGGCATTAACTGTAGTGGCCAAAATGCAGATGTTTACCCATGAATCATGTGCATACGTAAAACCTTCAGGCCATTAGTATGTGGACAATCCTGATAAAGCAAATCTAATTTAACTTCACTATCAAAAGAAGGAAATTAGATATTACTGAATTTCCCAAACTTTCTAAACCATCAGTGGAGAGTAGAAGATGTATTTAAACAGAAAGCAAATTGAACAATTTCAGTACTAATTTTATTTTATTTATTTTTTTTTGAAGATTTATTTATTTGAGAGAGAGAGAGAGAGAGCACATGCAAGCAGGGAGGGGGCAGGGAGAGACAGAGAATCCTTAAGTGGACTCCCACTGAATGCAGAGCCCAACTTGGCGCTTGACACCAGAACCTGGGGATCATGACCTGAGCCAAAATCAAGAGTTGGACGCTTAACTGCCTGAGCCACCCAGGTGCCTCAGTAGGTACTAATTTTAAATGGAAGACATGGCTATTTCCTAGAATTAAAGTCTCAGCTTTCACACAATAAAAAATAGATTTAACAGTAGATTTCTAGAGCTGGCTTTGAACTAGTTACAATATGGTCTTGATTAGGCTTTTAGCTTTGTTTAAAAATATTAGGTATAAATTCCCCCCCGAAATCACCAAAACATTAAAAAATAAGTGAGACAGAAAGTGACAATTTTATGTATACCACACACACCTATATATAATACATTTTGTATATTATATTTATAATGTGTATATTTATATGCAAAGCTTTATGTCTAATACATAACATTTTTATAATCAGAAATATTTGGAGGGATTTTATTTGTAGGTACTTGTCAGCCTACTATTATGTCCCTATCTTTGACTTATGGTTTTTTCAAGAGTGTCAAAGGCACTCCTTCAAAGTAGTTTTCATAGATATGATTCTGTTGAATTTTTAGAGTATATAAATATCATGGAGAATGATGGCTTGTAGAAAGATGATGATGATATTCTGTCAACAGAACGTGTATCTTTTCCATTGGTGTTGTTTTCCATCAGAAACTAGAAATTTTCCATTAGTGCCTGGAAATTTTATCTGACAGGCTCTTTAATTCTGACCCACAGCAAGCCTTTACAGGATGCTAGAGTTTTCATGGTAGTCCCTGGTCACTAACAAAGTGGCGGAGGAGTTGGGGAGACTTATCCAACAACTGAAATAACTACTGTAGGTTTTGATTACAAGAAAAAAAGAATATTATTTATTAGAATATATTTTAATATCTATTCTCACATACATTAAAAATGAACTTATGGGAGCACCGGTGTGGCTCAGTCAGTTAAGTATCTGCCTTCAGCTCAGGTCATGATTCCAGGGTCCTGGGATCGAGTCCTGCATCGGGCTCCCTGGTTCCATGAGGAGCCTGCTTCTCCTTCTATCCCTCCCCACTGCTTGGACTCTCTCTCTCTCTCTCTCTTATACTCTTTCTCTCTCTCTCTCACACTCTCTGTCTCAAATAAATAAATATTTAAAAAGTGAACTTAGGATTATTTTTATGTATGCTTTTCCTTCATTCTTCACTTTGCACCCTAATGTGATGTTCTTGTAAAATATGTATTTATTAAACAATATAATGGGAGCCTTATTATAAAGTTGAACTTATACATCAGTGGTAATAGTTACTTGTATAAAATTCTGTTTCAACTAAGAAAATAAAAAGTAGGGGAAGAGAGGCAGCCAGAGTCTGGCAGAGCTATAACCAATAAGAAAGCATGAATACAAGAAGGAGAAATCATGCAAAAAGCCTCTGATTACCTTTTTGTCAGAACAGGGCATTAGATTATTAATAAGCATAGATTATTTTTAGGAGGGCACTTTTTGTATTGCCTCAAATATTTAATTCAAAATGGACTTTGAAATGACTTCTGCTTTGCTGTGTGAACATATCAGAAGGATCACAACCAGACAAGAGTCGTGCTTTCAGGGCAAGTAGATTCATCACTCACACTAAAAGGTTACCATTTGGAGGAGTGGACTAAAGAGGTAGAAACCACAACATGTTTAAATCCAGACTTTATACTCTCATATATTTAATTAATTGATCTGATATTTTGGGATATTAACTGGAAAGTGAACAATTGTTGAGTGTTTTCTGAATACAGAATCCCTGCAGGCTGCATTTTTAATGATAAAGATTTCTATTATCTAACACAGTGCTGACTTATCATAAGGACACAGAAACAATTTGTTAAATCAATGCACAAAGAGCTCAGAGAACACATAGTCTCTGGTTCCCAAATATTCCCAATTGTATATAGAGGTGCCTCTACATAAAACATTGTATGTAGTGGTAATTTTATATCATGCCATGAAAGGTATGGCTTAAATTCCTGCAAACAGAGAGAAGTAGAGGTACTTTAGTTACCAGTGTTATAAGTTACAAGGTAAAGAATACTTGAATAATATCCTCCGCACGAACAGTAAGATGACATTTAAATAGATTGTACAAAGACGTCAGTCCACTGAACACCTGAAATTTAACTAGCTAGAAAATTTAGGTAAATATTTTTTTTATGATGTTCAGCAATCACTCTGAAATGTCAGTGCCAACAGAAAAAGGAACATCATAGTTGTATATGGGTTGAATAATATGCCAGGAAGAGTTTTGGAAGCAAATGGGTCATATGCTGTGGAGGGTTTAGGCAGGGTAGGGGAAATACAGGACATTTTCCACTAGTGATCAAAATTTATATAGGACATACTCAATGCAGACCTAGGTCTTCGACCTAAAACAAAGAATGCCATCAAAAGGAGAGTCCACGCGTACAATATAGTGATTCAAAAATTCCATACATCACCCGGTGCTCATCGTGACAAGTGCACTCCTTAATCCCCGTCACCAGTTTAACTCATCCCCCTACCCACCTCCCCCCTGGTAACCATCAGCCTGAAACTAATATAACACTGTATGCTAACCATACTGGAATTAAAATAAAAACTTCATAAATAAAAAAGTTAGATATTTGAAATCTTAAAAAAAAAAAAAAGGAGACTTCACGAATCTGACTATAAGTTATGCACAAGAAACAGAGCCTGAGCCAATAATAAAAAACTGAATTAGAATCAAAATGAGAGAAACTAAACATTTCCTAGAAGTGGTCTAGGCAAAATGCTGATAGGTCCTGGTGGACTTCTGTTAAAAACCCACAGCTCTCACCCCCACGCTGCTTCTAAGGCCTGAAAAAAGTGATGTCCTCTACAGGGTTATATAGACAATATCAAGCCACGTGCATTCATTTCCAAGGGTTGCTGGAACAGAGAACCACCAACTGGGTTGTGTAAAACAACAGAAATTTATTGTCTTATAGTTCTGGAGGCTAGAATTCCAAAATCAAGAAATTGGCAGGGCCATATTCCCCCCGAGAACACTTCCTTGCCTCTTCCTAGCTTCTAGTGCTTTGCCAGCAATGCTTGCATTCTAAACTTGCAGCAGCAGGGCTCCCATCTCTGCCTCTATCATCACATGGTCATCTTCTCTCTGTTGTGTGTCCATCTCTGTGTCTTTGTTCCTCCTCTTATAAGGAAACTAGCCATATTGGATTCAAGGTCCACCATAGTCCAGTATGACCTCATCTTAACTTATATCTTTATTATAGCTGCAAAGATCCCATTTTCACATAACTTCACATTCACAGCTACCAAGAGTTAGGATTTAAGCACCTCGTTTGGGGGTGGGGGAGATACAATACAAGCCTTAAATCTTGTTTTTGACTAATTAAAGTGGCCCTGGTGTGAATGGGAAGCTTAGGCCGAAAAAGTAGAACAGTGGTTTCTGCAAGAAAAAAGCCAAAGGCAAGGAGGACTGGTGAACACAATGCCAACAGACAACATAAAGACCTACTCTACGACAGATACTGCTCTAACCCCTTTTCAAACAGCCACACATTTTCCTCACTCTGATGACGTGAGGCTGTAGTTGTCCACATATTTAAAGATGAGAAAGCTAAAGGACAGAGATATCAAATTGCTATGATGTGTCAACACTGGAAATTAAACTCAGATAACATGGCATGGAATTTATGTGCTTAACTAGGATAAGATTTCAAATCACAAGCTCGTTCCTCAGATCAGATCCCATCAATTGTTTGTTGTCAGCTACAGTTTCCTTCCTCTGGATTAGCAGCATTGTAAGGTGCTAATGGGTGGGGGGAGGTTAAATATGATTTAGGACTGGCCATAAAAGGATTACCAAGTTTACAAAATGCAGGTCAGGCTTCAGCTCTGTGTTAGGGTACGCTCATAATTATAGGAATACACTTAAACCTCTATTTATTCTTGTGATAATGCCTACTTCTGTCTGAGAATAGGTATCTAGCTGAATCACAAAGTTATATGTACCCCGTACTTCCCTACACGTTTTCTCCTCACTGTCTATACTGGGAAAAATATCTAAAGAGCTGACATTTCAGCTTGCTACCTTTAAAATTTGCTGTACTTAAATATTATTTTTATAAAAAAGTTATCTACATAGACATGCATATGTGAAAATAAATACAAAACAAAGGAATATATACAAAATATTTCCCCAGATTTCTGGGATAAAATAATGATTTCATTTTAGAGGCTGAATAATATTTTATGAAATCTCTTTTCCATATTTTATTGAAAGATCAGTTGCTGGATATTTCATTGCAAAACTCACTTGTAATTGAAGCTCAAAAATAATATACTGGAAAAATATTATTGGACTCATAGGCCAAGGTAAATGCGATAAAATATATATCTCAAATTGTAGTATCTTATTTTAGATTTATTTTCTTTAAAATACAAAAGATCATGAAGTCAGATTTGATATCTGAAATATAACCATATGACACAAGAAACTTTTTTTTTTTTTTTTTTTGTACTTGGCAGGTGAGTCTTGCTAAGCTTCTAAGGTCCCCAGTTGGGTGGACCACCAGCAAATCAAGGGGAAAAAAAAACGTAAAATATAAACACGTGGTTTGAAGCTATGATTAAAGCACTTGAACTTATGCATGCTCCTTCCCTGGTGTTTTGTTCTGGGGCATTTTATTACAGTCTATACAATGGTGATAAGAAAGAATGGACACTGAGAAATCAGACTCCGTTATCACCAAGGTTGATAATCTCACTCAAATTTTAGGAAATGAGCTGATTTTTTACATCTTGGTCAGGAGGCTTACAGTATATTTTCTTTTTCAGAAGATACGGTTTTCTGGACAGCACCATCATGGTTGGCTGATCTATCAATCTTGTTGAATAGAAAAGCAATGAGTTTGCAAACCTTAAAGCACTTTCTACAACCTGATGCTAGGAAACAAGGTCTGGCTCAAATTGCTCCGTTTGATGGTTCCATGGACAACTCATGGAGCACTTAAATCTGCCTACTGCAAACAGCAGTAATACTGAGGAATTAAACTCAAAGGGAATTAGGGGCCAGTAAGGCTACAGTATTTCTACCCTTGTCAAACACAACACATACATACACACACACACACACACACACACACACACACACTTCCAAAGTGATAGATTTTTTTTTTAAATAAAGTAAAAATCTAAAGTAACCCTGTAAAACGATGCTACATGTAGGAAGTTGTCATGGTCACTATCTGAACATCACGCGGAATTTTATTAATAAAAAACTGTCAGTGGAACCACTAGTGTCCATACTGCTCTACACCCATTCAGGCATGGTATCTTTCCAAATTGAGTCTGGGAAATTCTGGCCACTATTCTTTTGTGATGGAGTGTCTCTCTTAGTTTAAGGGAAATAAACCTAACTCATTTCGGGGAAATTACATTGTCATTTTATTAAAAACACTTTTTCTTTACGATTTTGTGATACACTCCGCACCTAACTAAATACACTATTGTAACATGATTGCTGCTAACAAAACATTTCCCTGAGAGATTGAAAACATGTAAAATAAAATATGGACTTTAGTTAAAACATTTTATAAGGAGAAGAACGCAGTGTGGAACATTGAAATACTGTTTTTAACCTGGCTTCACAAGGGAAATGGATAACAGGGCTTCCTGTCTTATTAAAGACTGTTTTGTTGTGAAAAGAATATTTGTGGAACAAAAGACTAGAAAGTACAAGTTACGTGACTTTCTCTGCTAACAATTCAAAATTGTGTTAAAAGGATATGTGATTATAAGTGAAACAAAATTCATGTTTAATTCATCGATTATCTCTTACTTAAACAAACCCAAGACAATAATGACATATCTTACAGAATCTCACTTTAATGACTAGATTTGGATAAGTAATGAAATGTAGGAAGAAAATTTACACACTAATATCATATTCCAGTTTTCTCTGGTCTTAATATAAATTTATTCATTCATTCAATACATATTTATTGATCGACTGTGAGCAAAGTACTCACCTGGGTACTAAAACATTACTTCCTTCTATAGATCATCAAAGTAAATTATTGATCGTGATAATGAGTTTTCTTTAATGCCTTGATCATAAAATATTGTAAACATGTACCAAAGGAGATGAAGAGTGTAAAGAATTTTCATGCACAAAAAACTAAGCTTCAACAAATAACCTATGGCCTATCTTATTTCACCCATTCCCCCCTCACCTCAGCTCCCACATTATTTTGAATAAAATCCCATACTCCATATCATTTCAATAAGTAATTCAGTAATTATCTGTGTAATATAAGCTTTCTTTTACAGTTAGTTTTTTTGGGGGGGTTAGTTATGGTTAGTTTTTTGGGGGGTTTAGTTTGGTTTGTTTTGGTTGTTTTGGGTTGTTTTGTTTTGTTTTACAAAACCATCTTACCATTATCACGGCTAAACTTTTGACAATCTTTCAATATCATCAAATACCCAGTTGGTGCTCAAATTTCTAATTATCTTTGAAATGTCATAAAGTCAAACTTAAAGGACTTGAAATACGACCTGAATACAGTTCACACATTGCTGCTTGGATATGGCTCTTAAGTTTCTTTAAATCTATAGGTTTTGCTTTCATCATGTTTCTCCTCTTCTTTCAGTTTATTGTTGAGGAAAACAAGTTTTTGTCCTGTAGAGTTTTGCACTATATGGATTTTGCTGATTGCATCTCATGGTGCATTTCAAAATGCTTCTCTATCATCTGTAGTTTGATTTAGAAGCTTGATAAAATACACATACAAGTGTCTCAGTGTGGTGAGACTACATTATAAGTGGAAGGTGTCTTCTTCAATCTGCAAGCACACGGTATTTGGTTGTCTTATATTTTGGCTAACAGCATTTGATGCCTAGTGCCTGGATCCATTGTTACCAGAACTTGCAAAATATTCTAATGCTAGCATTCCTTTTCCATTTATTAGGTGGAGTACTTCTATAGGAAGAAACACTCTGTTATTTACTATAAAGTTTTATAGTGGTAGTTTTTATAGGTAAACCAAGATAAATTTACTTGATTTTTCTCCTAAATTGTCTATTTTTAAAATAACACATTGCTTTACCAGCATCGTCGAGTTATGAACAATTGTTTTTAATTGTTAGGAAATCATGGATTTAAACATATTTGATCTGCTTCAACTTGTTACAATTATTTCCTTAGAAATTGCTCTATCTTTTGCTATTATGAGCTAGATTGATCCCCCTAGAAATTTTGACAAGATTCAAGTGGTCTTGGGTAGCTCCTTGCACTTTTTTTATGTAATGAAATATTTTATGATCATGTTGTACATTTCTGGCTCCAGATCTGGAATTATCTACTTCCACCTTTGTAAATAGAACTACTCTCATTTTAGATTTGTCTGATGTTTATCACGGTTACATTCAAATGTTTCATTTCAGGTTGATAAATGACCTAAATGATGTCATGGCCCTCAAAGGAAATCACATCAGGAAGCATTCAATGTGCATCTGCCTCTCACAGTTGATATTAATTTTTTCACCCTGTTAAGGTGTTGTCCTGCTTCTCCATTTTATAGTTACTGTTTTATTCCTTGAAACTAATAAAAATTTTGGAAAGACACTTTCATACCATGCAATATTCTGTATCTCATAAAAAATAACTGCCTAGGTTTGGCAACCATTAATGATTCTTACCTAAACCAATTTTCACTATGATGGTTACAAAATATTTTTCCATCTCCTGTAATCCCTTCACATTTAGAGGCTATCAACTGGCATCTTACTATAAGAAAAAGCCCCTCTTCTCTTTTTTCTATTTGCTTTTATGTTTATTTATGATTGCTATACATTCATGGATTCCCACTTTGTTGCTCAAGATATCCAAGATTTGGCAAGTAGGTGTTACTTACAACCGCCTCCTGTGTCCTTGTAATATGCCCCATATATTTGTTTTTCATTATTATTATTTTAGTATTTCCTTACTTTCTGGTAAAACAGTTTTCAAACTCATGTTATACCTATCCTGACCACCTTTGGAGTCAAGACATTTTATGAAACCAGAACAAATCTGACATCATAAGCTGATAAGTACATTAGAAAGTAAAATTAGAAGCCAATCTCTGCTATGGATATAGATGAAAAAAATCCCTTAACAACATATTAGGAAATTGAATTCAGAAATATCCTTTGGTAGATAAGGACAATGGCTGCAATAAAGCTATAATCTCCAAAATTTTTCTCTCCAAATAAAAGTATACAGTACAGTAATACAGGATAGTTTCTTTGTTTGTAGGGGAAGGACTAGGGGTCTTCCAGTTTTGTGGTTCACTTTGGCCTGTAGAACCCTCAAACTGCATCTTATTCTTCTTTTCCTCTATACCATCCTATTGTCAAAGGGTACTTCTCTCTTCCTGTTGCTTTTTTTCTCCCCCAGAAGCTATGTATTTTGAAAGTCTCTTTAAAGTCTCTCCTATCTGTGTAAATGGCATCTGTCCTTTTAAATAACACTTACCCCTTTCAATAGTACCTCCCCTTTTAAATCACAGATACTTAAAAATCTCTTCTCTATAGATCATGCCCTGATACTTTTCCAGTATTTCCAGAATGGATTTAATAACTTTTGTGTTCATTGCAAATCATCTTTAGGCTCCTCTGACTAGTCTCCCCCTTATGTCTTGCCCAGAGTTGTTCTCATCTGTCTTTCCTTGCCGCAAAGCCTTGTGCCTGGGCAAGAGTGGTGTGGCAGCCTGAGAGTTTCTACACTGGAATTCGGTGTTTGTTTTTTTGTTTATTTCTCTTTTTACTTACAGTTGTTTACAGTTTCAGCATTTTTATCTTAAAATTGTGCTATAAGAATAGTTTTACATAATTCAATTTTTACAAGTAAAATAAAAAGAGGATAAGAAGTCCCCCCCCACCAGAGAGCAAACAAGAAGAAACTAATTGATGATAACCATATGCAAACAAACAAAAACTGAACCTCAACAATTATAAAATGTTGTAACATAAACATAGGAGAGAATATTTGTGACCTAGGGCTAATCAAAAGTTCTTGTCCATAACATCAGAGCATGACCCATAAATAACTCTTATCTTCAGTAGTATTCTGATACCAAAGTCAGGAAAAGACACCACAAGAAAATAGCCAATATCCATAATGAATATACACATAAAAAGTCTCAAAAAACATTAGCAAACTGAAATCAACAGCCCATTAAAAGGATCACACACCATGATCGAGTGAGACTTAACCCCAGGATTCAAGGATGGTTCAACATACTCAAATCAATAAATGTGATACATCACATCATAAAACGAGAGATAAAAGTCATATAATTTTCTCAATAGACACAGAATTTCAACATGCTTTCATGATAAAAATCCTCAGCAAACGCGTATAGAAGGAATACACTTCAAAATGTAAAGACATATAAAAATATACAAATACGTAACAAGCCCATAGTTAACACCACATTCAATAGCGAAAGGCTGAAAACTAAATTTGGGAATACAAAAAGGTGCTCACTCTCAGCACTCCTATGCAACATGTACTGGAAATCCTAACTAGAACAATCAGGCAAGAAAAAATAAATAAATAAATAAAAAAGCATCTAAATCAGAAAGGAAGAAGTAAAATTGTCTCTGTTTGCAGAAAACATGATTGTATATATAAAAAAGCTCTAAAGATTCCACACAAAAAAATTGCTACAACTAATAAATTCAGTAAAGTTGCAAGATACAAAATAAACACACAAAAATCAGTTGTTTCTACAAACTAAAACAAATTATCTGAAAAAAAATAAAGAAAACAATTCCATTTACAATAGCATCAAAAATAATAGAATAGTTACTGTATTTAACCAAGGGGGGTGTGAAAGATCTGTGCACTGAAAACTACAAGACATTGATGAAAGAAATTGAAGATAGATATAAATGGGAAAGACATTTCATGTTGATGGATTAGAAGATTTAATATTATTAAAATGTTTACACTACCACAGTAATGCAGTCCCTATCAAGATTTCACTGATATTTTTTATAGAATTTTTTTTTAAAAAAATCTTAAAATCTTAAAATTTGTGTGGTATCACAATGATCTCAAATAGCCAAAGCAATCCTGAGAAAGAAGAACAAAGTTAGAGGCATCAAACTTTTTGATTCCAAACTATACCATAAAGCTATAGCAATCTAAGCAATATGGCACTAGCATAAAAAGACACATAGATCAATGGAACAAAATGGAAAGTACAGAGATAAATCCATGCATATATGGTCAATTATTATGTGATAAAGGAGCCAAAAACATAAAATGGGGAAAGGACAATCTCTTCAATAAATGGCGTCAGGAAAACTGGACAGCCACACGCAAAGGAATGAAACTAAATTCTTATCTTATACCATACATAAAAATCAACTCAAAATGAATTAAAGATTTAAATATAAGACCTGAAACTATAAATCTCCTAGAAGAAAACATGGGGGAAGAAAAAGCTACTTGACATTGGTTTTGAAATAATTTTTTGGATATGACAACAAAAGCACAGGCAACAAAAGTAAAAATGAAAAAGTGGGACTACATCAAATTAAAAACATTCTGCACAGCAAAATTAATAATCAGCAAAATGAAAAGGAAACTATGCAATGGGAGAAAATATTTACAAACCATGAATTGGATAAGGGGTTAGCAAAAGGAAGGAAATAATAAAGATTAAAGCAGAAATAGAAATGATACAGAAACGGGGAAAAAACAGACACCACACAACAGAACATATCAATGAAACCAGGAGCTGGTTCTTTGAAAAAAAATTAATAGAATTGATAAACCTCTGGCCAGACTTATCAAAAAGAAAAGAGAAAGGACCTAAATAAATAAAATTACAAGTGAGAGAAGAAAAATAACACCACAGAGATACAATTATAAGAGAATATTATGGAAAACTACATGCCAACAAGTTGGACAACCTGGAAGAAATGGACTAATACCTAGACATATAAACTACCAAAACTGAAACAGGAAGAAATAAATAAAACTTGAACAGACTGATAACCAACAAAGAAATTGAATCAGTAATAAAAAAACTCCCCACAATGGTCCGGGGCCAGATGTTTTCACAGGCGAATTCTACCGAACATTTAAGGAAGAGTTAATACCTATTCTCAAATTATTCCAAAAAATAGAAAAAGAAGGAAAATTTCCAAATTCGTTCTATGAGGCCAGCATTACCCTGATACCAAAATCAGATAAAGACTCTACTAAAAAAGAGAACTACAGGCCAATACTCCTGATGTACATGGATACAAAAATTCTCAAATAAAATACTAGTAAACCAAATCCAAAAATACATTAAAAAATCATTCACCACAATTAAGGGGGATTTATTCCTGGGTTGCAAGTGTAGTTCAATACTTGCAAAGCAATGAATGTGATATACCAAATTAATAAAGGATAAAAAACCATATGATCATTTCAATAGATGCAGAAAAGGCATTTGACAAAGTACATCTATTCTTGATAAAAACCCTCAACAAAGTAGGTTTAGAAAGAACATACCTCAACATAATAAAAGCCATCTATGAAAAACATACAAATAATACGATCCTCAATGGGGGAAAAACGGAGAGCTTCCCCTCTACAGTCTTGAACAAGACAAAGATGTCAACTCTAACCACTGGAGGTCCTAACCACGTAATACTAGAAGTCTTAGACACAGCAATCAGACAACAAAAAGAAATAAAAGGCATCCAAATTGGCAAGGAAGAAGTAAAACTTCACTATTTGCAGATGACATGATACTCTATGTAGAAAACCTGAAAGATTCTACCAAAAAACTACTAGAACTGATAAACAAATTCATTAAAATCACAGGATACAAAACCAATGTACAGGAATCTGTTGCATTTCTAAATATCAGTAATGAAGTAGCAGAAAGAGAAATCAGGGAATCTATACCATTTACAATTACACCAAAAATTATAAGATACCTAGGAATAAAGCTAACCAAAGCGGTGAAAGACCTATGCTCTGAGAACTGTAAAACACTGATGAAAGAAATTGAAGATGACACAAAGAAATGGAAAATATTCCATACTTATGGATTAGAAGAACCAATATTGTTAAAATGTCTATACTACCCAAAGCAGTCTACACATTTAAGGCAATCCCTATCAAAATGTCAACAGCATTTTTCACAGACCTAGAATAAACAATCCTAAAATTTGTATGGAACCACAAAAGACCCCAAGTAGCCAAAGCAACCTTGAAAAAGAAAAGCAAAGCTGGAGACATGACAATTCCAGACTTCAAGTTATATTACAAGCTGTAGTAATCAAAACAGTATGGAACTGGCACAAAAGCAGATACATAGAACGAGGGAACAGAATAGAAAACCCAGAAATGAACCCATAATTATATGACCAATGAATGTCTGACAAAGCAGGAGAGAATATCCAATGGGAAAAAGAATCTCTTTAACAAATGGTGCTGGAAAAACTGGACAGCAACATGCAGAAGAATGAAACTGGACCACTTTCTTATACCATCCATGAAAATAAATTCAAAATGGATTAAAGACTTCAGTGGGGACCTGAAACCGTAAAAATCCTAGAAGAGAACACAGGCAATAAGTCCCTTGGCATTGGCCACAGCAACTTCTCTCTAGATAGGTCTCCTGAGGCCAGGGAAACAAAAGCAAAAATAAACTATCGGGACTTCATCAAAATAAAAAGCCTCCGCACAACTAAGGAAACAATCAACAAAGCTAAAAGGCAACCTACAGAATGGGAGAAGATATTTGCAAATGACGTATCTGATAAAGGGCTGGTATCCAAGATCTATAAAGAACTTCTAAAACTGAACACCCCCAAAAACCCCAATTAATCCAATTAAAAAATGGGCAGAAGATGCAAATAGACATTCTTCCAAAGAAGACATCCAGACAGCCAACAGACAAATAAAAAGATGTTCAACATCACTCATCATCAGGGAAATACAAATTGAAACTACAATGAGTTATCACCTCACACCTGTCAGAATGGCTAAAACTAACAATACAAGAACAACAGATGTTGGCAAGGATGTGGAAAAAGGGGAACCCTCTTGCACTGGTGGTGGGAATGCCAACTGATGCAGCCATTCTGGAAAACAGTATGGAGTTTCCTCAAAAAGTTAAAAATAGAACTACATTACAATCGAGCTATTGAATTACTAGGTCTTGACTGAAAAAAACAAAATACTAATTCCAAGGGATACATGTATCCTGATGTTTATAGCAGCAATATTTACAATAGCCAAATTATAGAAACAGCTCAAGTGTCCATTGATGGATGAATGGATGAAGAAGAGGTGGTATATATATATATATAAAATGGAATATTTTTTTAAATGGAATATTACTTATATATTAAAAAATGAAATCTTACCATTTGCAATGACATGAATGGAGCTATAGAGGGTTATGCTAAGCGAAATAAGTCAGAAAAAGACAAATACTATATGACTTCACTCGTACGTGGAATTTAAGAAACAAAACAAATGAGCAAAGGGGAAAAAAAGAGAAAGAGAGGGAAACCAAGAAAGAATCTAAACTATAGAGAACAAACTGATGGTTATCAGAGGGGAGGTAAATGGGGGATGAGTAAAATAGGTAATAGGGACTAAGGAGTACACTTTCTATGATGAGCACTGGGTGTTGTATGGAAGTGTTGAATCACTATAGAGTTTTCTATATTCTGAAACCAATATTACTCTATATGTTGACTAACTGGAATTCAGTTAATTAAAAAAAATAAAGTAAAAACAAGCTATGTAATAAATACATTTATGTAAAAAAATCCAAAATATATAAATAACTCATACTAATTAATAGCAAAAAAAATCTGATTAAAAATGGGCAGAAAAACTGAACAGAAATTTTTCTGAAAACATGTAAGTGGCCAACAGACACATGAAAAGGTACTCAACATCACTGATCATCAGGGAAATGCAAATCAAAACTACAATGAGATAGGACCTAACACCAATGTTTTAATGGCTATTATCAAGAAGATAAGAAATGACAAGTGTTGGCTAAAACATAGAGAAAAGAAAATGTTTGTGCACTCTTGGTTGTAATGTAAATTGTTACAGTTACTGTGGAATACATTATGGGGGTTCTTCAAAAAACGAAAAATTTAACTACTATATGATCCAGCAATCTCACTTGTGGTTGTATATAAGAAGAAAACAATAAAAAAAAAAATCAAAGAGTTATGTTATCATGTTCTAGATATTCTAGCATGATTCACAAAAGCCAAAGTATGGAAACACCTAACCACCTATTTACAAATGAATGGATAAGGAAGATATTTTATATATATATATATAAGGTATATATGGATAAAAAAGATATATATATATATACACATACAAATATAATAGAATATTATTCAGCTATATAAAAAGAAGGAAATTTTGACATTTGCAACAATATGAATGGATCTTGAGGGCATTATGCTAATTGGGACAAGTCACAGAAAGACAAATACTGTTTGATCTCACTTACATGTAGAATCTAACAAAAAGGAACTCATAGAAACATAGAGTGGGTTTGTGGTGATTGCCAGGGATGGAGATATAGGTGGGGCGTGGGGAAGTGAGTGAAGGTGGTCAAAGGGTAAAACGTTCAGTTATAAATGAATAAGTTCTGGTGATGTCATGAATGATGAATAACATTAACAATATTTTATTATATACTTAAAAATTAAGAGGGATCTCAAAAGTTGTCACCCCCCAAAAATGATAACTATGTAAGGTAATGGATGTGTCAACCTTATTGTGCTAATCTTTTCACAATATATATGCATATATCGAATAATCCCCTTGTGTCCATGTCAATCATATCTCAACGAAGCTAGGGCAGGGGGAAACAAAGGACCCAACCTTCTGACCTAAACATTTTCAAATTAATTAATTAATTAATTAATTATCACTAAAAATCATAAAGAACATAGTAGTCAAGAAAATTTGAGAAATAAATCTCTGAAGGGAGCTTTATTATATCTTCCCTACATTAAAACATACTATACTGTCTCTAAAATTAAAGCCCTGAGGTACTGGTTCACAAATAGACATCACATCAATGGAATAGAATAGAAAGCCCAGAAATGAACCTCAGGACATACAGATGTTTAGTATATGATAAAGGAGGTATTTTAATATTTTAAAACACTGGGATAAAGTTGAACTTTTTAATAAATAATGCAGGGACAACTGAGCAGCCATATAGATTAACTTTGACCCATATCTCACACCTTTACATGAAAATAAATCAAATGAATTAGGGATCTCAAAGTGAAAAAGAAAACCGTACAAGTACCAGAAGAAACCTGAGTAAATTACTCTTTCACCGTGGTATAGGGACAGACTTTCTACCTCTGACTCAAAATCCAGGGTCAATAAAGTGATCAATTTGATTACATTAAAAAACAAGGCAGAGAAGGAGTTAAGATGGCGGAGGAGCAGGGGACCTCTTTTTCAGCCGGTCCCCTGAGTCGAGCTGGATACCTACCAGAGCATCCTGAACATCCACGGAATCAGCCTGAGACGCAGGAAGATACATCTGGATCTCTACAAACGAACATCTCCAGCGCCAAGTATTGAGGTACGAAGCGGGGAGCCGTGAAACCGCGCACAGATATCGGAAGATAAACGGCAGGGGAGGGAGCCGCTGCGTTCGGCGCCAGGAAGCGGTAGCCACTTGCATGGGGGAGCGGGCGGACTCGTGGACCAGCACCCGGGAGAGAGCAGACTGAGACCGTAAGTGGGAACAAGCGCGCGACCAGACTGAAAACCGGAGCTCCAGAGCATGCGCGAACCACACGGAAACAGCTTGGGAGCGCGCACCAGGCGGCTGGTGGTTGGCAGCTGGTGGTGTTAGAAACACAAAGGACAGAGACGCGCTGGCCCTAGAAGTGAGGGCTGGGGCGCCAGGTGTGGGGCGCACATCCTGGGACCCTGCAGGGTTGAGCAGCACCAACAGAAACAGAGTTAAAGTGGCCAGAACATCAGTGGAGAACGGTCCGGGATCCCTCTGTTCTGAGACAGAGGCTGAGATTCCACCACTGCTGCTCTGACTCTCAGGAGAGGCACAGCAAACCACCAGGGAAAGCCGCCAGAGAACAAAAGCCTGGAAACACCGGCTCACAGTGTGCCCATCCCCATCCCCCCTCGCAGGGGACATGGAGACTCTACCCAAACAGGGTTGCCTGAGTATCGGCGCGGCAGGCCCCTCCCCCAGAAGACAGGCTGAAAAATCAAGAAGCCACATCCCTAAGATCCCTATAAAACAAGGGCGCACGGCCTGGGTCCCGGTCAATAATTTGGGCTCTGGACAACCCCGCAACCTCTCCTCATCAGAATGATGAGAAGGAGAAATCCCCCCCAGCAAAGAAAAGACAATGAGTCTGTGGCCTCTGCCACAGAATTGAGGGATATGGATATAACCAAATTATCAGAAATGGAGTTCAGAGTAACAATGGTCAAGATGATGTGCAGACTTGAAAAAAGTATTAATGAAAATATTAATGAGAATATAGAATCTCTAAGGGTGGAAACGAGAGTGATTCTGGCAGAAATTAAAGACGCTATGAGTCAAATCCAGTCAAAACTAGATGCTCTGATGGCCAGGGTAAATGAGGCAGAAGAAATCAGCGAACTGGAGGATGGGTTAGTAGAAGAGAAAGCTAAAACAGAAACTTGGCTCAAAAAAATCCAATCTCAAGGATGCAGGTTACGGGAGATTACTGACTCAATGAAACGTTCCAATGTCAGAATCATCGGCATCCCCGAGGGGGTGGAGAAAAACAGAGGTCTAGAAGAGATATTTGAACAAATTGAAGCTGAAAACTTCCCTAATCTAGCAAAGGAAACAAGCATTCATGTCCAAGAGGCAGAGAGGACCCCTCCCAAGCTCAACCACGACAAACCTACGCCACGCTCACATCATAGTGCATTTCACAAATATTAGATCAAGGATACAGTATTGAAAGTGGCTAGGGCAAAGAACTCTCACGTACCACCGGCAAATGTATCAGAATTACGTCAGACCTGTCTACACAGACTCAATGAGAGAAAGGTTGGAGGCGGGGCACATTTTTAAAGCTCTTTCAGAGAAAAACATGCAGTCAAGGATCCTTTAACCACAAGGCTGTCATTCAGAATTGATGGAGAGATAAAGACCTTCCAGAATCGCCAGTCACTGACCAATTTCATAACCATGAAATCAGCCCTACAGGAGATATTAAGGGGGGTTCTATAAAAGTAAAAAGGCCCCAAGAGTGATACAGAACAGAAAGTCACAATCTATAGAAACAAAGACTTTACTGGCAACATGGCATCATTAAAATCATATCTCTCAATAATCACTCTCCATGTAAATGGCCTAAATGCTTCCATAAAACGCCACAGGGTTGCAGATTGGATAAAAAGACATGACCCATCCATTTGCTGTCTACAAGAGACTCATTTGAACCTAAAGATACATTCAGACTGAAAGTAAAGGGATGGAATACCATCTTTCATGCCAATGGACCTCAAAAGAAAGCTGGGGTAGCAATTCTCATATCAGACAGATTGCATTTTAAACTAAAGACTATAGTTAGAGACACAGAAGGACACTATATTATTCTTAAAGGATGTACCCAACAAGTGGATATGACAATTATAAATATCTATGCCCCCAACAGGGGAGCAGCAAGATACACAAGCCACCTCTTAACCAGAATAAAGAGACATATAGATAAAAATACACTAATAGTAGGGGACCTCAACACTCTACTGTCAGCAATAGATAGATCACCTAAGCAGGAAATCAACAAAGAAACAAGAGCTTTGAATGCCATACTCGACGAGTTGGACCTCATAGATATATATAGAACACTACACCCCAGAACAAAAGAATACTCATTCTACTCTAATGCACATGGAACATTCTCTAAAATAGATCATGTTCTGGCTCACAAAACACATCTCAACCGATACCAAAAGACTGAAATTATT